>NC_056729.1:965468126-965585626 GCF_019279795.1 Protopterus annectens
TTGGTGCGTGCATGCTGACAAGTATAACTAAAGCAGAAAACAAGCTCAAAACTGGCCAGGAAAGCGGGGGGGGGGGGGGGGGTGAACAACAAAATTCACTGAAAAATAAAGAAGATTCTAAAGCCAGAGTCAGTAATAGATATGCAGTTCCTCAAACTAGTGGCTGTATCTTATTATTGCTATCGTCACCTGTGCAACAATTCTGCTGCAGTCTGCTGATCAGACTCTTGACTCTTGGTGACCTGCTGGCACCATCCTGAACTATAAGTAAGGTCCTCTTACACTTGTTGTCAATCTTTCTGCTCACTTTCTTCTGCTTGTTTGCTTTTCAAGTCAAGTAATTGGTTTGATTGCAGCTATTTCTTTCTTTTTCTCTATTTCTGTTTTTCTCCGATCTTTTATCAACTGTATTGCTTTCCTACCTTCTTAATTTGCAAACAACTATTAATCAGAGGAGGTTAGAAAGGATTGGGAAGAGAGATTGGATAAGTAATTGCAAATAAACAATTGGAAGATATAAGTATGTCTCCCAAATATGCAACAAAATCTAGAAGATTTAGGATTAGTAAAGTATTCAAAGATTTTGTAAAAGTTATGACATTGTAAATTGTTGCTTACTACTACACCCCCCCCCTTGGTTTCTCCTTTCACAGCCTCCCTGTTTCAACAAATATTGGGCATGTGTTTTCCAATTTATATGATACGACTAGTTTATGTGCTTTCTTTTTCTTTCTTGTTTCTCACTGTTTGAATTCTCTCTCTGTCTTTCTGATGTTCTTTAACCTCCTCTCTCTTTGTTTCACTTTATCCCTATTATTTGATCTCCTCTTCTCTTATTCTTTCTCTCTATCATCCTAGTGTTTCTGAACATATTGTCTTGCCTTTTATTTTTTCCATTTCCTGTTGACTTGCAAAAATGGCTTTGTCTACCACTTTGCTGACAGTCAGTGTTGTGTGCGAATTCTTATGTTTCCCTAAGTCTATCAGTACTAGGCCACTTTGCTGAGAGTCAGTGTTGTGTGCAAATTATGTTTCTCTATGCCTATCAGTACTAGTCACTTCTTTCATCTTGCTCCTCTATTAGCCTTATTCCTGTTCACTCACCTATTCCTTGGCATATCTTAAACTGTCAAGATAAAGCTTGGCACCAATGCTAAATTCGATTCTTACAATGCATCCTTTTAGCTGTCTCTCCAGGTTGCACTAGAATTCAGTTATCTGTCTTTCATTTCTGGATATCACACCTGACCCATTTGAGCTTGAGATTTATTTACTATTGTCTCCAAAGTTAATAATTTGTAAATAGATACATGCTATAGCACCAGTGTCTTCATCTTTGCAGCTAGGTTTGTCATTAGCAATAAGGTAATCCTTTTATCTGTTATTTAGAAATGTCCTGCTGTGTGTCTCCCCTATGTTCACCCAAGCTTCTTCAGATACCATTTATTAACAATATGGAATTATTTGCCACATCTAGGGTTTGTACTTAACACTGATGCATTTTGTACAGTTCTCTTGGCTGACTTCAGGTCATCAGTTATCATAATTCTTTACTTGCCTGTCTCACCTATAAAACCCTTTGTTGTGATTAGCAGTCTACCATCACTGAGTGCATGAGTTCCTCATCACAGTCTTAAGTTCTGAAGTCTGCTGTGTTTTGTGTATTCCAGACTCCAGATTTTATTTCCAGTACTAGTACTGATTTCTTTTTTAGCTGCTCACCTTCAGTACTTAATTATTTATTGCACTTTGCTAATTTGATTAATTCCAGTGACCTCTATGGAAGACTTGGGGTGAAAAATATCCTCAGTGCATACTTTGGGGCATTGTATAAAAGAAGCCATTCATCTAAAGTAGTGTCTTTATAAACTTCCAGTTCCTAAAATAAACTTCTGCTCTTCTTATAACTTCCTTTCTGAGAGGTCTACTTTATATTGTTTATACTTTTCAATATTTTCTGTTTCTCTCTCTGTCTCTATTTATCTTTCTGCTGGTGTAATACTCCTCTCAAAATTCCATCATGGGCTATCTCTTGTCCTGGTTTTCCTTAAGCCCTCTCGTCTTCTCCCTTTTGCTAACGACATTCTACCATTTCTGTCTCTGTTAAAATTTCTCTCTCTTTTTCACTGTTGTCTTCTCTTCAGATTGGAACTCTATCTAATTGTCTTCTTTCTTCTTCCTATTAATGAGGTTATCTGTTTTCATTATCTCATTCATAGGTTCATAGGTTCATAGGAGATTGTTAGGCTATTGGCCCTAGGGCCTTTATAAGCCTAGCCATGTTATAGCCTTGTTCCCTTATTGACCAAGTTGTATGGTCTATATTTGCAGCGTGAGTCTATGATCAGCACTGACTGCCCTTATCCAAGAGGGACATAGGTGATACCCCAGGGTAAATTTACAGTCTCCCATCCAGTTATCTACATTCCACTTAAATAGGGTCATTGAGGACCTCTGTTCACATGAATTAGGAGTTTGTTCCAGAGGAGTGGCAATCCAGATTAGAGCAATTTCAGTCATGACCTGGACCAGAGGTACACATGTTTTCTCATGGAAACATTGGGTTAGCTTCCCAAAAAAGCAGTTATGATATATATGACACATTCATGCACAGATCATTGCAAGTTATAGTGTCAAATAGTTGCAGTTTCCAAAAGGAGACAGTACAGACTTCAAATGTAACACCCCATAGCAAGAGATAATAAGAGATAATTATAAATAGGCGATAAGATGTAACAGCCATTGTAGGAATGACATACAGTGGCAACCAATTTATCTGTTGACTTTTACCATTTCCTTTAATCCTTTTTTTTTACTGGATTAGCCCTACTAGGCTAGTGGTCTCTTTTCAGAAGAGATCTGAGATGATATTTATAATAATAGGGGAAATCTACACAGAGCATCGGGAAATTCCCCAACTCTTTTTGATAGATGTTGAATCTCTTACATCCACCTGAGCTGCCTGCAACTAAGCAGTTGGAACCTTGGTTCTACATCTTATCTGAAGGGCAACACATGCAGGAGTGCAGCATCACCCTAATGCTGCAACAGGAGGGCTATACCAGGTCATGGTAATAAGGCTAATGCATGGAATAGTTTGGTGAAGGCTGTCATCTGAGTTATAGCCTTCACCATGCACGGGAAATACTGCCTCACCACTACAGTGACATGAGTCAATGCGAGCCTAACCTCCTTGGTAAATGGGCAGCTGAAGGTAGGGCATAGTCATCACCACCATACTGTAAGTATACCTTCCGAGCTGAGCAAATAATTTGAGAAAATAACTTGCCAATGCATGCCACCATCCACTTTCTCATTTTGTCCTGTTTAAGTCTCTAGCTCCTGAAGAGATTGTAAGGAATAGGGAGATGCATTGGAGCAGACTAGAGTTCCTAAGAGAGCACCACAGTGAGCATACATGCTGATGTGAAAATGTCTCTATTTGCATGGTAGCAGTTGTAGCTATTAAAAATAATTTTGTGACTTTTGTGCAGCAGTACCACATCTGTCTGTACTGGCATGGATCAAGGGTAATAGTATGTGTGCAATGTTAGAAGGGAACGTCTGCATCCCTCTTCCTGTATAGGGAGAAATGTGGATCATCATGCTACGTCTGTGTGAACTGAGAATGTTAGGATGGCTGTGAGTTCACACCCCCACCAAAAAGTGTCATTGTCATGACAAAGTATATTTATCATCCACTGATATCAATACACCACTTCAAGGTCCATATATGTAATATCAATGAGGAGCACTTTGGGCATTTTGCAATATAAAGCAGAAGCATCAATCCCTTGTCTATCACCTATGCTGGACATACTTATTATGTAATCAGCATGTTTATTGTGTATATGTGCAGTTTTATTACTGTAAAAACTCAAATAGCATTACTGATTACAAGCACAGATGTGCTACATTGATAAAAGGCTCCTGCAGTTAGAATTCTCTTATGTCAAACTGCATGTGAGGATGGCTTTCTGGCTTAGTCTCCTGTATATGTTATATTCAGGCTAATGGACTGATGACTTGCCTTTGTGAGACCTACTATTAAAAAAGGTTATTATACTTTCCTGTATCAGTACATATGCAATATTCATTGCTTTTGTATTTCTCTTCTCCCACCCTCTTGTCACACTTCCTTTCTCTTTCATTACTTATTTTATTCATTTTTTTTTATTTCTTTCGATTTTTGTTACTATTATATGCAGCAGTAGCAGCAGGAGCTGCACAGCAACTGGCATCTAACCCCCACATCTCCACCTCTGTATGTTTTACAATCCTCCCCTATCATATTCCATCTGTGTGTCCAATGTTTCATTCACTATTGTGTTCTCTCTCCCTCATTGTGTTACCATACACCCTGTCAGTCATGTCTGTCTCTCCCTTCTACCTAACCACTCTCTCTTACCAACATCTTTCTTCCTTAACTTCTTTCTCCAACTTTCCCTTATCTAAAAAAAAAATATAAACAGGCACCTGCCCACAAAACGATTCTCCCACCCATACTTCTCCACTGTCTAGATATTTGACAAATGTAAACATGACTGGATCCCTTTGTTTGACGTGCTCATCCTAAAACTGTAACTTTGTGGCAAATCATTGATAATTGGCATAATTAAATAATTACAGCTGTAGTTGCAATTCTCTGGGATTATTGAACTAATAAGATGAGAAGTGTGTTCCTCTTCTATGTCCATTCTGCTCATTCTTTATTTGCTCACCTTGTGCTGTACCCTCTGCTTGCCTCTCACTTTCATACCTGTCCTATATTTCCATTTTCAACCTTTAATCCCATCAAAGGATAGATAAACACTCCATACACATGCCTAAAAAGGGCTTATATCAGAAAAATCCTCTTTCTGTGGTCAGAAGTGGCATGCTCCTCATTCTATTGCAAAAATGCAGTCCAGTTCTTGTCATGCACACTAAGATCTTCCTGTCATTTTCACAAATGAACTAAAAGTGGCTGCACATCCCCATGTAAAGCTGAAACAAAATAAAATAAAGCTAACACCTTTGTTTTAACTTCTTCAGTGGCTTAGTGTACTCACGAAATGTTTTTTACTGTGTCAGAATATTGGATGTGGGTTTTGAATCCCCTGGAGGTAACAATATTCAGTTTGCAATTAGCAGATGTGTTACATTTTCCTGATATGTCAGATGAAATTGCTATAATTATTTCATACTGAGCGAACCTACAGGACTATTTGAAACAGTCATTTTATGATTACATTTAATAGCGGTTAAATATTAATCAAGAGCTCCATACTCCATGTCACACTGCCGGCATTACTAGTCTTAAAGTCTGGCTGCAAATTATTAATCTTTACAGCATCACTTTGGGTCCATCTGAAAAACGGTAAAAAAAGGTTCAGGTTACAACTCCCTTACGTCTGGCAGGTGATGATGTGATTGAAATATTTAGCACATTTATCCTTTTTAAAGAGGTGCAGTCTGAATTAGATACACAATAACAAGGCTCCAGCATTTCTATGAGCCAAAAATAATTTGCTGTATTTTCATCATTTTTTTTCAGTAGAATCATGGTTCATAAGAGCCAGTTAATGTACATTTAATTGATTTAAGGCACAGCACTAAAGACAGTGATGATTTCATGCTCCATGATTCATTACCGAGAGATTAAATTACAGGTGGTTTAAAAGAAGACAGTCTAAGATGTGAGATGCAGCATTTTTTTCTGAAATTGATTTAATTTTGGGAAAAAAAGTTGCAACTGTATGTAGAGCAGCAGAGTTAACCAGCATTCAAATGATATGAACACGTGTTAAGTTATAATGAAGCTAAAACTTGCTATTGATAGTTGAAGAAAAGGGAAGTCTGAATGAGAAGGTATTGTGTGCAAAGTGTCAGGGGTATTTTGTGACAGAATAATGCCAAAAAATCTGAAAGGTAAGGTATTTGAAGGAGTCATGTGACCAGTGCTTCTGCATGGTGTGGTAACTGGGCACTGAAGTCAGACAGCAGCTGAGGAAGTTTGAAGTGATGTACCTGAAGTGACAGAGAAGGGCAGCGAGATGCCCACCGTGGGAGAAACAAATTAATGAGGACAGAAGTGCAGAAGTTAAAGTAGACCCTATACAGAGAAGGTCAAGGAGAACAGATGTCAGTAGTTTGCTCTCATGCATAGGGAAGGAGAAGATCTGGGAGAAGCAGGAAGAAGGTAAGTGGAGACAAGAACATTTAGTCAAGACAGATGGACCACATGTGGCAACAGTTGACGCAGCACCCTGACCCCAAATATAGATGGGAAAAAAAAGGAAATGATAATGTGTGATGAGGAATGAACTACAATATCATCAGCATAGTGAGAGTGTATTTTTCTGTCTCCCTCAGTGACATATAGCTCAGTGAGTTATGAAAATACAAATATTAATAACAAGAGACAGAGCGGTTGTTAACTCTACTCAGCATCATTTTGCTTATGACACATGCTACCTATTATTAATTAGTAAGTCACTTTGTTATGGAAACTTGTCATAAAAATAATGTTGTGATGTCATACGGCACTATAGATGTTAAATGGAAGTTTAAGCAAGCTAATGTAAGTGTTCATGAGTGACTAATCTGTGAATCCTACCAGATCCGCAGAAAGTTACAATAGCAGCACAAATGCAATGACCTACTGACAAGCAGTCCACTCTTATGATTTTTGTTATTGGTACAGTGCCTGTCAAAATTTATACCAAACATTTCACTAATAGCTTTGCTAATGAAGCAACTCTTATTGAAAGGTGATGCATGGCACAAGGAACAGAAATTCAATGATGAAGGCTCCAACATTGCATTATTATGATGTGACAAACTCTATGCTGCTGCAAGGTGAAACCAGTCAATCCAGCACTGGAGGAGTGCTTTTGCAAAAAGTAAACCAGTGGCATGTAGATCAAGAGCCATGACGGGCGAATATGTTCATACTGAAAAGGAGTGACAGTTCATTGTGCATGACTGCAAGAAACTCTGCAAACACATCTCTGGTAGATAAAATCCATTAAGACTGAAAACTCTCCATTAAGACTGAAAACAAAATGCCACGGACTCTGCACAGGTTTGATTAAGCTATAATTTGTGTTTCTTCCTACTTTATTTTGCTTTTGCATCATCTTAAAAGTCAAATGTCAATATCAAGGTGCAGGTACTCCACGACTATCGAAGCCAACCATCAACAAAAAGCAAAAAATCAATAAAAAATTTTTATACTTGAACAGCAAAAAAACTTTATTCCATGGGTTGTTAGCGCTTTCACGTCTACTCTGGACGCTTTTTCAGACTTTAGTTTAAAGTCTGAAGAAGCGTCCAGAGTAGACGTGAAAGCGCTAACAACCCATGGAATAAAGTTTTTTTGCTGTTCAAGTATAAAAATTTTTTATTGATTTTTTGCTTTTTGTTGATGGTTGGCTTCGATAGTCGTGGAGTACCTGCACCTTGATATTGACATTTGACATTTTTCATTTGGGGACAAAGCAGGTACCTTACCCTGAGAGATCTCTGTTTATTTATCATCTTAAAAGTACTCAATTGTATTTATTACTGCTTGGTGTAACTCATTCTAAGCCTTTTAGTTTAAGCACTTGGGCTTCACACCAGTTGTTTTACATTAAGAAGGTTTGTGGTCTGCACTGTAGTGGCAGAACAGGTAGCTTACATCCTTCTAAGTTGGGAACTGCTGATTGAGGGCTCAGTGTCTGTTATTCTAAAAGTGTATTAATTCTGGTTTAAGCACTTGGGCTTCAGGCCAGTTATTTTACATTAAGAGGGTTCGTGGTCTGCACTCTTGTGGGAGGAAAGGCTGGACTCTGCCCTTCTGAGCTGGGAATTTCTGGTTAAAGGCTTATAGTGCCTGCATATTTGAACTGCTTCTTACTAAAATTGGTACACCTTGTTTGCTGTAGCATAGACTAGATCCAGGCCTGCTGAATCTAGCTTTGTTTGTATAACTTGAGCACTAATCCAGGCATTCTTTAAAGTATTCAATTGTATTTATTACTGCTTGGTAGTAACTTGATTAAAGTGTAGCTATCATTCTAAGTCTTTTGGATTAAGCAGTTGGGCTTCAGACCAGTTGTTTTACATTAGGAAGGTTTGTGGCCTGCACTGTGGTGGCAGGACAGGTAGCTTACATCCTTCTAAGTTGGGAACTGCTGATTGAGGGCTCAGTGTCTGTTATTCTAAAAGTGTATTAGTTCTGGTTTAAGCACTTGGGCTTCAGGCCAGTTATTTTACATTAAGAAGGTTCGTGGTCTGCACTCTTGTGGGAGGAGAGGCTGGACTCTGCCCTTCTGAGCTGGGAATTTCTGGTTAAAGGCTTATAGTGCCTGCATATTTGAACTGTTTCTTACTGAAATTGGTACACCTTGTTTGCTGTAGCATAGACTAGATCCAGGCCTGCTGAATCTAACTTTGTTTGTATGCTTGTTGTTTGTTTGCTTGTTATTTCACTGAAATGCTAATTCCACCTAAAACGCGGCTTTTCAGCACTTCTGTGGATCCCTAGTGATATCTGCATTGCTTACTGTACTTATTTCCTTGTTTCACTTGAAAGAAAGTTACTGTTTGTTGTTTTTGCATTTAAGTTACCTGTAACACATTGCATTTAAGTTACCTGGCACTTGCTCACTAAAGCAATTATATAAGTCAGCACTAAAAAATTAAAAGCACTACACCCTCACAAACTCCCCTTGAGTACCTTGCTCCCCATTGGTCCTTTTTTCAATTATAAAGGAATTCCCAATACTATTCTAGCATGTCCAAAGGTCAGTTGTCAATCTCCTCTCCGGTCCAGCTGGTGAATCTGGGAATCTTGAGGCAATGTTACAACTGCCTCATGTACACAGACAACCCTCTCCTCCCAACAAATTGCAACACATGTGAGAGATGCAACCATATAGCCAAACTGGAGGCTAAGCTCTCTCAACTCAGTACTGGCGTAACCAGTCAGGAGGAGAAGGAAACCACACTCACTACAATTCCAGTCTCACATAGACCTACCACGACAGCAAACCAAACACATAAACACAGAAAAACATACTCAGAGGCTCTAAATAAAAATCTGCCTAAGCAGCAGAGACCTCCAAAGCAGACACCCAAGCAACCGCTACCCCAAAACAAAACACGTGCAACACATAGCTCACAAAGCCAGTGTGCCAAACAGTCACAGCCCTTAAGGCTAAACAACACACCTGATACACTTGTAATAGGTGACTCTATCGTCAGGCACACTGACGTCCCGCTCACCAGGCTGAACAAGGAGAAGGTCACGGTGAGCTGCCTGTCGGGTGCAAGGATCCGCCACATAACACAAGCACTCAGGTCACTCCAAGGCAAGTACAAATATGACTCAGTCATTGTCCATGCTGGTGTGAATGACCTGAGACGTACCTCCCTGGACTACATGAAAAGAGACATAGAGGAGCTCTCTGAGCATGTAGCCCAGGCTGATATGACCCTGACCTTGAGTAGCATCTTACCCTCACCAAGAATGATGCCACAATATGAAGACAAGATGATCAATTTCAACAATTGGCTTAAGTATTGGTGTCATTCAAAGGGGATCCAATGCCTGTCAGTCTAGGATGACATGCTCGACAAGCCACGATGCTTCGCTAGGGACGGCTTGCACCTGTCACCCCTGGGCTTTCGGATATTGGCAAAGGCTCTTGCTACCCCCATAGTGCCTTTTTTAGGCAAGGCTCAAAAGACAAACCCACTTCCATAGGTATCACAAGGGATAAGAAACTAAGAGTAATGCTACTCAACGCCAGAAGTCTAAACCTCAAGATGCATGCACTCAAAACTCTCCTTAGCATGGAGAACATCGATATCTGTGCAGTAACAGAAACCTGGTTCAAGGCTCCCGAGAGCACCCCAGCACTACCAGGTTATACCTCATACCATGCTTTTGGCCCCAAAACCTGGACCAAACCACAAAAGGAGGGGGAGTATCAATATTCGTCAAAGATACCCACACCTCCAGGTTGGTGGCACAGCACAAAGCATCTGAGACTATCCATGTGCAACTAACAGTGGGTAAAACTGCCTTCCAGTTTATAGCCTGCTACAGACCACCCTCCCAAACCCAGGAACCCCACTTGTCCTTCCTGAGAACACTGGAAAATATGAAGGTCTCTCCAAACACCATTATATTGGGCGACTTCAACTACCCAAACATAGACTGGGAGCATTACTCTAGCTCCAACACCCTAGCCCAAAGGTTCCTAGAATTTATAAACTCAAATGCTATGGAACAACTTGTTACCACTCCCACAAGAGGGGAAAACATACTGGACCTGATCATCACCAACATGGGGACTCTATGCTGCAGATCAGAAGTGTTTCCCTCACTGGTAAGAACGGACCATAAACTAATCTCACTGGATATTCACATCCCGACCCCACCCCCTGCCCAGAAAACCACAGTGAAAAACTTCTCTAAAGCAAATTTCACACTCCTCAAAACCGAGGTGGAATCCTTCAAAGCCTCCAGGCCTGTGGAAAATACGACCCAGACCGCAGAATCCTTTATAAATGCATTCTATGAACACCTTCAGGAATGCATGGATCATGCAATCCCAAATAAAACCAAGACCCAATCCTCCAAAGGCAGGCATCCTGTCTGGTGGACCCCAGCCATAAACAAACTATACAATAGAAGGAGGAAGCTACTACATGATAGAGCAAAATCCCAAAAAGGGAAGGCATCTCTGATCAGTATTAGAAAAAAACTACGGGCACTCATAAAATCGTCTAAGGCCAGTTTCGAGAAAAAAATTGCACAGGACACTAAGGATAATCACAAGGCTTTCTTTAGTTATGTTAGGAACCTGGGTGGGAATTCCCAGATATGCTCAGAATTAGTCCAAAATGACAAAAAATACACCAAACCCACAGACATTGCCAACATCCTAGCTGACAGGTTCAGCGCAAACCCCCCCCCCCCACCAAAAGGGCAAATATCTACCCCAACAGAGTGCTGCCCCCCTGACAGCTCAGATGCTCAGGTAAGAGCCGCCCTCTCCAAAGCAAAAAACACAGCATCAATGAGACCAGACGGTGTCCCGGGCTGTGTCCTACATGAACTCCAAGAAGAGCTAAACCCAAACATAAAACTACTGTTCAATCTCAGCCTTACTACAGGATATGTACCCAAAGAGTGGTGTACAGCAACAGTGGTCCCTCTCCACAAAGGTAGTGCCTCAACGGATCCTAGAAACTATCGCCCCATAAGCCTGACTAGCTTGGTCTGCAAAGCTATGGAAAGGATCATCATGGACCTCATAAATAAAGATATTGGGGACCTACAGACACTGGATCCTACCCAGTTCGGCTTTGTTAAGGGCAGATCCTGCCTCTTAAACCTGGTCAATTTCTTTGAAACAGTCACCAAGGCCATTGATGAGCCTACCTGGACCTCGCAAAAGCCTTCGATACAATACCCAACTCAGGCATTATAGATAAGCTCACCAGCTTAAATATAAACCCCTATGTCACTAGATGGGTTGCAAACTGGCTCAAGGACAGAACCCACATGGTTAGAATTGCTGGTGCCATGTCAGACTCCAAACCAGTTACAAGTGGCACCCCACAAGGCTCAGTCCTGGGACCTCTCTTGTTCAGTATATATTTCTCGGAGGTACAGGCCAACCCGGAAGGACTGTGGCTGACCAAGTTCGCAGATGACTGCAAACTGGGCACCATAATCGACTCTCCAGCTGACACAAGCATCCTCCAAAAGGGCCTCATAGAAACAGACAACTGGTGCCAGAGACATGACCTCAAGCTAAACGCCAAAAAGTGTATAGTCATCCCCTTTGGCAAAAGCAAAGTGCCCACAAATTACCACATAGGTGGTAATCCATTAAGTACAGAAGAAGTAATTAGGGACCTGGGGACCCAAGTTGATAGCAATCTCTCATTTGACAACCACGTGGCCAAAGTGGTTAGAAAAACATTTTATATAGCCCACCTAATCATGAAGGGATTCACATCTAGATCAGGGGAGGTCATCGTGCCTCTTTACTCATCCATCATCAGGCCCATAATTGAGTACAATGCCCCTTTGGGATGTACCTTACCAGACACCTGCAGCAACTGGAAAGACCCCAAAAGTACCTCACCAAGAGGATCAAAGGGCTCAAACAGATGCCATATGCTGCCCGGTTAAAGAAACTCCAGCTCTACTCAGTGGCATACTGCCTGCTCAGAGGCGATCTGTGCCTGACGTATAAAGCCATGTCCAACCCAGAATTAATGGACATGCTGCACCTCAGAAAATCCAAATCCCATTGAGCTACGTGCTCGAGAGACTTGAACCTCAGCACTGAAATAAATAGGACATGCTGGGGGACAGATTCATAACCCAGAGGCTCCCTTCACTCTGGAATAAAATCCCAGTCCAGGTTAGGCAGAGTCCCTCATTGACTCTCTTCAAGAGGAATCTTGATGAGTGGATGGGAGATCATAGGTTTACCCCGGGTATCACTTCTGTGTCACTGTTAGACAGAGGCACAGTATACTAACCTCGAAAAAGGGCATAGCAAAATTAATTTAAAATGGGTGGCGAAAGCCAAACACACTCTGGCTAGGCTTATAAATGCCCTAGGGCAGATAGCCTAGCATGTACCTATGAACCTATAATATACAAGTCAGGCAAGGAAATGCATATCATGAATGGATTGTACACAGAATACCTCAAAGGGCACAGTGGTAGTGTTTTGCAGCAGGATGGCAAAGTCATGTCCATATTCCCTTAGTTGCCAACATCTGAAAATTTGTCAGAATTTCTTCATCACAATGAATATAATTTAGAGTTACAGTTTTTGAAAGATATGATACTGACAGTATACACAGATGACAAGAAGCAAGCTCCATTACCATTTTAAATTTGCTATACATATTTTGATGAAACACGAGTTACTGAACTGAAATTTAAATCTGAGTGATTGTTCTTGCCCAGTTATGCAAACTCATGTTACATAAAATAGGAGTCTTCTGAAAATTGAGAAATGCATACAAAAAGCCCATGATGTTTTATTTTGGCCTACAATGTTCAAGGATATTGACTGAATGTTACAGTAGACTCCCTTTTATCTAGCCTCTCTTTAGCCAGCCTCCTCTTTAACCGGCCATCAAATTTCTGCCATAGCCCAAGCAAAAGACAACAGAGAAGGACAGCACTTCTGCCTCCTCTAGGCTAAATAATGACAGTCATTTGAGTTTTAGATTTCATATTCTTTAGAAAAATGCATAGTAACATAAATGCTGTTATTCTAGCAGATTTATAACCTATAAATGCTATTTTGTATGCTTTTTCTGATTAACCAGCCATTCGTTTATCCAGCCTAAAGACTGGTTTCAATGAGACCGGATACGAGGGAGTCTACTGTAACTGTCAAATCTGTAACATATCAAAAAACATCTACAAAGAAATAGTGATTTCTCATAACATTCTAGATCATTCATGGAGTAAAATTACTTCATGGCTTTTCCATTTTAACTCCAATTCCAAGTATTTTGTGGTCATCATACTCAAAAATACCTTGTCCTAAATGATTAGATGTAATTATTTTTCTAAACATAGTATCCTTTACATATGTATAACAGATAATGGTCCACAGTTTATAAGTCAAGAATTCAAAGCTTTTTCACAATAGTGGGAGTTCAAACACAGCATGTTTTCACCAGGATACTTTCAGTCAAATGGTTAAGTTGAGAGTGTTGTTCAAACTATTAAGTGTATTATAAGACAGTGTGGTGCCAGTTCAAAGCGAGATGATTATGTTGTACCCCTCGAACATGGGAACACTGGACTTCAACCCATAAGGATTTCATCTTGTTGATGGGGAGGAAAGTCAGAAAAAGTTGTTGCTATCTTCTTTTCTACTTTAGTGAGAACAAATGCAGCATTTTCAAACAGCTTGGCAAGCTGTCCATTGGAAGGAGAAATTCAGCTATGATAAGTCAGCCCCGACATCACTACAGTTCTGAACCTGAACAAAATTATTAAATAAGCTACTCTTTCAAGTCTAACACAAGCTGCATAGGAGATGGCCGCAAACAAAATTCAAAGGATATCACTGAAAAAGACAAACTGAAATTTTTGCCAGAGATAATCATAGGAAATCAAAGTAATCTCAATTCCATTCTTTGTGGAGAAATATTACCATGACAGTTACACTATCCATATTTCACTGTAAAATTACATCAGATAGGCAAAACATTATATAACATAACATAGAATGGCATCTCCAACCAGTCATGCTATTTTAGGGTTATAAAAATGGAGAAACCACTTAGCATGATGCAGGGATATCAGCAATGCAGACAAATCAAGTTATGGTGTACAACAGACTTTTGCATTTGTGTGTGTGTGTGTGTGTGTGTGTGTGTGTGTGTGTGTGTGTGTGTGTGTGTGTGTGTGTGTGTGTGTGGTTGCTCCTGAAAGAATCAGAGAACTTTAACTGGAATATCCAGAACTCATCCTTGGGGTGGTGTTTTCTGCTGAGTACTTTATAATCAGCTGTAACATGTGGTCCAGTCAGTTTCAACATCCAGAAGGCAAAGAGTGGGGACAACTGAAATGCCAAATGAGTGGCAGGTAGGAGTAAGACAGATTAGGAAAGCCTAAACTCTGATAATACTAACTGAATCTTGCACCATGGAAGATAACTGTAATAAAGCTTGTACAGTAAGTTAAAAAGTACCATTTATGTACAATTGGTTATACTTCAGCACATGGCATTGATTTTGAACTGAATTTCTCAGCTGGGGGTGGTCTCTCTCCTACTGTGAAGTTTCATCTCAGAAAAGGATTCTTCCAAGATTGGGGATATTCTCAAACCTCTGGCTGAGTGCTGTATAACTGGAAGTTGAGCAAATAGATGTGAGGGTCCTCTCAACATGATTGTAAGTTGCAGGAAGTAAAACTATTTCCTTTCCTTTGTGCACACATACACATAACACCTATTTTGAGTGTTCAGGGTTCTTATAAAAACTTTGGCACATGGGAATAGCACTCATATCAGTATGGTTTTATGGAAGGCAGGTCTCATCAATTAAATGTGATCCATTACAATATATAGACAACTGCTTCATTGGAACAGGACAATTTAAAATAGGTTGTGACAATAGGAGGTACTGCCAGCCATGCCAGGAGAAATAGGGCAGAGAATTTGTAACATATGCCAGCACAGCTAGCTAGAATTTTGCAAATAATTATATGTCACTTGTATAGCAAACTGACTCGTACAGATGCTTGTGCTAAAAATGTATTTGTGAAGTTTGCTTGTGTAAAAATGTACCAACAGTGTGTCCTATGGGAAGGAAAATAAATGTACATGTATTATTGTAACCAAATTAAATGTATACATTGTAACAGCATATACTGGAAGTGAAGAGGTTAATCTTAATCTACCTGACTTTGCCAAATATTCTTGAAATTAAATTACTTTATGGGTTAAGCCATAAAGATGTTATCCCACAGTTTTAACTAGAGCCAGAGATGCAATGTCTGTACTATAGAATAAGTTGTAGCTCCTGTAGGAACAGAAGTGTTTTATGGTTTTATGACTTTATTTTATTTATTTATTTTATTTTATTTAACATTTGTTAACTGGGAAAGACCAACTTGAAATGAACTAATTTTTAGCAGAGGCCCGGGGAGAACTGCTCCAGACGCATGTCTTTGTAATGTGGGAGAAACCAGAGCACCCGTAGGAAATGCACACAAATGCAGGGAGGACATGCAGACTCTGCACAGAAGGCACCCAGACAACAATCGAACTGAAGAACCTCTTGCTGTGAGGTGACAATGCAAACCGCTTCACCACTGCACCATCCAACTGCTGCATCACTGCTCTGTCCAGGAGATCTGAGCAAAGCTTTATCTGTGTGTATGGTAACACATAGGTGCAAAATTGGGTCAACTTCTAGTCTTGCTGATAGGACGGGAAACAGAGTCAGATGACCAGATGTGTATGATGTCATTCTGTAAGCCAAAAATAATATTTAGATATTAGTAGGAGTTTTCTCTCATCATTCTCCATTCTGTCTTGGATCTGACAACAAGGGCAACTCACCCACTTCATCTTGCCTTGTGGTAGTAAGTAACTTAATTGGGGAACAGTACTTGTTTTAGATTAATTAGGAAAATATAGTGAGACTAGCTAAATACTGTTTTTCTATAACTGTGTGAAACTTTCCATCTGTGTTATTTTTAATATTCCCTGTAACTGAAACTCTGGTGTTTCCTGTAAATAGATATTTAGTATTTTCTTGTTCTTTTATTATTTATTATTAAATATATTTAAACTTTTCATTGTGTCTGGTCCTTTTTAGAAAATATTTAAGCTTTGAGAGTATTTGCACATATTTATTTGGTGACAACTCTAGCCATTCCTGAAAGCCTGGCTGTTTGGTCAGCATTACCATTTGTATTAATATTAACTTCATTCAGCATAAGTTGGTAGAATGGGTAATCTGTGACAGCCTTTCCCAGGTGTGTGTGTGTGTGTGTGTGTGTGTGTGTGTGTGTGTGTGTGTGTGCGTGTGTGTGTGTGTGTGCGTGTGTGCGTGTGTGTGTGTGTGTGTGTGTGTGTGTGTGTGTGTGTGTGTGTGTGAAAATTAAATCTCAAAGAGTGTGTGTGTCAGCTACTTAGGGCAAGAACACAAAGCACTGGTTTCACAGTACTGGTGGGGGGCCTTACTGGGGACCTGGGGAGAGACAGAGACACCCAGACCCCAGGCTGAGTATGTGCCATGTGTGCTCTTAAGGGAAGCTGTGCTTGATGCTTGATCCATGTGTATTCCAAGTGAATGTCTCTTTCCAGTGTCAGTGGTGAGGCTTCTTGATTACTGGCCCAGTGTGGGGACATCACATATGTCATGCACATAAACTCTAGAAAGGCCTTTGACTCAGTACTTCAAAGAATACTAGTGCTAATGTTGGCTGTGATTGGATGCAGTAGTAGTATATATGGAGTACCTTTTAAATACTGCAAGACTAGAATCACGAGATGAAAATAATGAAAGTTAAAATCCAGAATCACAAACTTTTTCCCGAGGCAAGTAAACACTTGCCCAAAACTACACAGTACACACAGAACCATCTGAAACACACCTAGGTTGGGGGCTACTCCCCACACATTCCCCATGAGGGGGGACACCATACTGCTGTTCACTAATCATCACGTCCCTTCTTAACCTAGCTTCCACTACTCTTTCCCATAACTTCATGCTGTGACTGATCAGTTTAATCCCTCTGTAGAGGGATTAACGTGTGTGTGTGTGTGTGTGTGTGTGTGTGTGTGTGTGTGTGTGTGTGTGTGTGTGTGTGTGTGTGTGTGTGTGCGCATATATGTGTGAAGTATATAGAGAGCAATGGCTCATGTAAGAGCACCTGGGTCATATATGCATTACAAGTTCAGCAGTTCATAAGTGCCTTTTAATGCTTTACAGAGGCCTGCAATTTTATAATTCCAGTGATGGTTAAAAATATTGCATTGCTGTGCTTTTCAGATGTCCTTGGTATATCAAATAAATAACTGTCTGAGAATATTGACAAGATGTTCATAGCTACCATGGAAAATGGAGTCATGTCGACTGGTGCAGAGAGAATTGACATCGTTCATTTCAAGAAATACAAGTGCTACCTAAACAAAATTGGAGTGTCAGGTCTTTTACAGTAAAAACAAACAGAAGTCGACAGACATGATAGGTATTAAAAATAAACAATAACTTTAGTACAATAGTAACATATCTAGGTAGCTGACACACATGCTTGTACAGTATTTATATACATTGGACAACACTGACTACTAGATGATTAACACATGAAAAGTACACTATACAGAGGTGAGATTGGGTGATAATGCACATAAGGAAGTGATTGGAATAGCACTTGAATGAGAATATATTAATTTTAGTAATAAATAAATAGAATTACTGTATGAAGAAAAGGAAAAGAATGAGAGTGCAACAATCTATTATAGTTTTGATACATCCAGATTTATGTCTGCATTAAATGAGTCTTATTGCAGCTGGATAAAAACTGTTCATGAATCTGGAGGTCCTGCAGCGGACACTCCATAACCTTCTACCAGAAGCAAGTTTAGTGAACCAACCATACGCTGGATGAGAAGTGTCACTCCGTATTTTGTGGGACCTCTTTTTACATCTCAATTCAAAGAGCTCCTGTAAGGTAGGAAGACTAGTGATCACGATCTTTTCTGCTGTTCTTATCATTCTTTGCAGCTTCTTCCTTTCGGGCATTGTGCTGTTACTGAACCATACAGTGCAGTTGCTGGTGATAATGCTCTTGAAGGCTCCTCTGTAGAAGGTAATTAGAGCATTCACAGAGAGATTTGCTTTTCTCAGCAATCTTAGGAAATGTAGTCACTGATGTTTTTTTTTAATTAGCTGGCCTGTGTTTGTACTCTAAGAAAGATCCTCTGATATATGTAACCCCAGGAACTTTGTAGTCTGGACTCTCTACTTCTTCACCATTGATCTTGAAGGGCAGATGTATGGCAGAGCTCTTTCTGAAGGCAATGATGATTTCTTTTGCTTTTTTTGACATTCAGGTCCAAACTGTTGTTATTGCACCATTCAATCAGGGAGTTGTCCTCATTCCTATACCCACTCTTGTCATCACCACTTATTAGTCCCACCATCGTGGTGTCATCTGCAAATTTGATAATGTGGTTGTTGCTTTCACAGAGCAATTGTGGGTAAGGATTGTAAACAGTAGGACACTCAGCAGACAACTGTGGGGTATTCCATGTTGATTGCAATACTCCCTGAAGTGTTGTTACCAGCAAAAGTCCTTTGTGGTCTTCCAGTCAGGAAATTGAGGATCCAGTTGCACAGCCCTTTATTTATGCTAAGGTTGATTAGCTTTTCTATAAGTTGCATTGGAATCACCATATTGAATACTGAATTGTAAAATACCCGAAAGCAGGCAGAAGACAGCTCAATATGCAGCTAAATCCAAAAACTTGATGAACCAGCAAGTAATCGTACCAAAAAACTTTATTACAGAGAAAGAAAGTAAGCACTAACTGTAATCATTAAGGCAGGTGAGGTTGGCTTTTTTGGGCAGAGGGATTATGTTGGTAACTTTGAAACATGCTGGTACTTTTTCCTGGACAAGTGAGGCATTGAAGATGTCCGTCAGGACTATGCTGAGTTGGTGTGCATAACCTTTCAATACTTTCCCAGAATTTTGTCAGGGCCAGCAGCCTTCCTGGAGTTTACTTTTCTCAGTTGGTTCCTTATATTCAAAGCACTGAAGCTGAGTGCCACTGCCACCTCCTTTTGGTCATTGAGAAGCTTTACAGCTTCCAGGTTGCTTTTCTCTTCAAACCTGCCATAAATGTGTTTAGACTGTCCAGAAATTCAGTGCTATCATAGCACTGAGCTGCCTTGGTCTTGTAGTCAGTTAGCTGTTGAATACAATGCCACAGGCTTCTTGAGTCTTTCGCATCCTTGAAGCATCCTTGTATCCTCTTTTGATACTCCATCTTGGCCTCCTTGATACCCTTTTTTAGATTAGCCCTTGCCACACTTAGACCCTTCTTATCCTTTGTCCTGAAAGCAGTGTTTCTTTCCCTCAGTAACTTGTACACTTTACTGTTTAGCCATGGTATTTGGTTGGCTCTTACTTTAATATTTTTGATGTTCATTACATCCTCAACGCATTTGGATATGTAAGCCATAGTTTTCTCAGAATATTCATCTATATTCACCAGATTGTTCATCATGGCTGCCTGTCTGAAGACATCCCAGTTTGTGGTATCAAAGCAGTCCCTGAGACTTTCCATGGCTCCTTCATGCCAGACCCTGATTTGTTTCACAGTGGGCTTATCTCTGATCAAGAGAGGTTTGTAAGCTGGTATTTAGTTTTCTAGAGATGTGATCAGAGCCACCCAGGTTTGGTTGTTGTACAGCTCTGTATGCCCCTTTTATGTTGGTGTATGCCTTGTCCAGAATATTTGCTCCCCAAATTTGGTAGTAAATTGAATAGCACCTCTCTGAGATCTGCTTTGTTAAAGTCACCAGCTATCATAAATGCACAGTCAGAATTCTTGCATTGAATGTCACATATAGTATTATGCAGTATATTCAGGGCTTCAGTGATGTTAGCACTTGGTGATATATATACACAGCTGCTACATAGACACCATTTAGTTCTCTGGGTACATAAAAAGGTCTGTATTTCAGAATCAGAAATTTCACATTTGCAGAGCAATGTTCATTCACAATGTTACAGTTTTTGGACCAGTTATCATTCACAAAAATGCATACTCCGTCTCCCTTAGCTTTTCCACACAGAGCTAGGTTCCTATCAGCTCTGAACAGAGTGAAACCATCAAGGCTTACAGCACTGTCACTAATCCTGTTATTTAACCAAGTCTCTGCAAAGATCAACAGAATTTCTCACCTTATTTGTGGTGTTGAGCTCTAGCCTGAGAAAGTCCATCTCGTTGTCTAATGAGCGTACATTTGCTAACAGAATTGAGGTAAGTGCAGGCATGCAATTAATATTACTTTTTTTTATGTCAGCATCACATATGATTATCAGAATATGTAATGCTGCCACCTTTACCTCTTAGCAGTCCTTGATTTTGAGGGCTATCTCTGCTTTTTCATTGAAATTGCTGTGCCCCTCATAAAATGTGTGCTTTTATGACAAGCTGTGAAAGATGTAGTCAATTAATATCAGGCATTATATATACATGCATTATTTTTAAAATACATATCGATACAAATCCTCATAATTTTTAGCTAACAATATAATTTAGACAATATTAATGAGTTTTGGCCTACATCCCTGATGTTTTGACTTTTCCCATGATTTTTGATATAAGGAATTGGGGGCTACAGTTACAAAGTACCCTCTGATTGCACTGAATATTAATTATATGAGTCGAATTTGATGAAATTATTTATTTCCAATAAGGCCATTTAATTTTTTTCAGACACACTTCTTGAGACTTATGTTGTATGTTCTACCTTAATGCAGATATTTTTTCATGTAATTCACATGTTGGAATTTGTTAAAGTTAGAAAGCACATTCCGTCTCTGGCAATGTTTAAGCCTGACAGCTCTATGGCTTGAGGCTTGGGATAATAACTGGAAAAAAGCTGCTACGTGTTTATATATATATTGAACATATGTAAAATAATCATTCTCCTTTTAAGTCTATAATGCATTGTGATTTCTAAATTAGTGTCCTTTAGGTGTGAGATGCTGAAGTGTTACCATCATTTATGCTGAGCTGCCAAGCTGTTATGAATAAAAGTTACTTATTGTTTAAATTAAAAGCAAACTCTAACACCGAATATTCATCACAGCAACCTATGGCATGGTGTCAGAGCTAGGGTCTTCCTGCTCAGCTAAAACAAACAAAGAAAATAACCTGTTAGTTATAAAACCACATCATGTCTAAAGAATACAGAAGCTTAGAGTCAAATACTTTTACTGATAAAAGCTTAATGTTACCTCATGAAGCCCTCATTTTCTGAATTTGAAATAGCCCAGAAAATCGAATTTCTTCAGCCATGACGAAGTTTAATCCATGGGAGCCATTTGACTTCTGTAGACCCTTTTGCTTGCCTGCCTGGAGACAGAATATCACACAATTTCATATGGCAACCAGATTAGACAAAGAAACAGATGAAATCCAGATTAAGGCTAGGAGTTTAAATAAGATTCTCCATTCCCTGCAAGTTCTTTTCACCCTGGAAGACACTGACATCTGTGTAGTGACTGGGACATGATTTAAAATTGTGGAGAGCACTCCAGCTGTGCAGGGCTATAACCCCTTACACATGTTTAGACCGGCTACTGAACTGAAGGACTGAAAAAATATTCATATCAAGTAAGAACAGTGTAGGGGATAATTTCATATGAGAACTGCCGATACTTGTATGTTTTCTGACATAACCACCAACAATAATACATATCAATAGGGTAAAAAGTGCAATGCTAAGACTTAGAATAATTAAGTAACTCCAGCAAACTTCAGCAAACATAATTAATTTAAAAACAGTGCCGATTGTTTTTTTTCCCCATTTCAATTTACCTAGTACATTAGGAATATGTATCATCTTTAAATGAGTTTTATAAATGGTAGAGATTTGTTTCTAACACCCAATAGTGGTGCAGTGGCAGCATTGCTGCCTCACAGAAAGAGGTTTTCTTGTTTGATTCTTGGCTGGAATGCCTTCTGTGCAGAGTCTGCATGTCCTCCCTGCATTCATGTGGATTTTCTCTGGGTGCTCTGGTTTCCTCCCATGTTTCAAAGACATGCTTCTGAAGCATTTCTCCAAGGGTCTTCTCTGAAAATTGCCTTTGTTCCAAGTCGGACTTTCCCGGTAAACAAATAAATATTTTATGTTTCCATTTGATAAATTCTTATACAATTTATCAATAAAACTGCATTTGATTTGACATTTTTTTTAATATTAATTCTGACAACCATTTTCTAGTTGGCAAATATTGTTTCAAACATAAGAGATCATAGAAAAATAACACAATCTTAATAAGTACCTGAACATTTTTAAATAATAAAAATAATTGCTCAAGATATGGCAAGTAGTAAATTAATATTTTAACAGTTTGGAATTGCATGGCTAATAATCTAAGACTAGGATATAAAGATTATACAGTCAAGTTTCTGATATATTGATAAATTGATTTGTTTTCATATTGAAAATTGAATAGATTAAAAAGGAACATGCAGTGTAAATATGAAGTTTATATTTCCATTTGATAAATTCTTATACAATTTATCAATAAAACTGCATTTGATTTGACATTTTTTTTAATATTAATTTTGACAACCATTTTCTAGTTGGCAAATATTGTTTCAAACATGGGAGATCAAAGAAAAATAACACAATCTTAATAAGTACCTGAACATTTTTAAATAATAAAAATAATTGCTCAAGATATGGCAAGTAGTAAATTAATATTTTAACAGTTTGGAATTGTATGGCTAATAATCTAAGACTAGGATATAAAGATTATACAGTCAAGTTTCTGATATATTGATAAATTGATTTGTTTTCATATTGAAAATTGAATAGATTAAAAAGGAACATGCAGTGTAAATATGAAGCAAAGTTAGATGATCTAGAGAAAGGGGATGGAGACACATAAACCTGCTATGGAATTCAGATAAGTCTTCCATTCATAAGAATGTTTAAATTGAAAAATCTATTTGCTCTCTGGGAGTTAATAACTTATTTGATTAGACTTGTCTAAAGGATATTTTATTAAAACGTAAAGTGCAAGCTTCTCCCACTATCCTTGCATATTAATATGATATTCTGAAACCTAGAAACATAAAAATGTGTACCACATGGATAAGATCAAAATCTTTACAGTATACTTTCAGACTTGTCATAAATAATGGCATACCTTAAAATTTTATGTCTGAATGACATAATTGTTGAAAACATTTAATATTCTCATTATAATTTGGAAGTATAATAATTATATCATAAGTATAGCCATTCAAATAAATGTATTTTTTTCAAGGACATTCTCTTAATAGACCAATGCAATTTAAAAATAATGGATCAATATCCAAAACAAATAAGGTATTAGAAAGAGGACAGCATTATCTTGCTCCAGATGTGATAAAGTACAATTATTAATTTTAATACAGATTTCTTAAACTGCATACTAATGTTATACAATGGTTATGAGTGCCATAGTTACTGAATAATGTTTTAATACTTGCCAAATGTAATCCCTAATAATATAGCCAAAGGTGTTGGATGTGTCTAGCATCTATTATTTCAATTCCATAAAAAATAAATTTAAAATAAAAATAAAAATAAAAACTATTACTTGAAGATACTCATTTGCTTCCAGCAATGCTCTTTTAGGTCAAAAACTGAACTGTACAAGAAAAAAGTATATAATCTTTTTTCGTTATTTTATTTATAGCTGTTGAGCTTACCCTATAATCAACATTAAGAATATAAAGGGGTCTATAATACTCAGGTTTAGGTCTATCTTTACTTTTATTTTGTATTAAAATGCCTTCTGCAAAATTCATAGTAGAAGATATACTCCATCAGGGGATAGTCATGAAATGGCTTAATTGCAGTACTTGGGGAGTTCATTCTTCTGCAAATATATGATAAAACTTAGCAACATAGCCATCTGGACTGTGAGCCTTATTTATTTCTAGACAATACATCACTTCCTTTATGTCTTATAGTGAGATTTCTGTACTTGAAATCTCATATCAAAACAGAGAGGTACCACATAACCAGTTGTTTATGATTTTTATATCCCTAATTCAATGTTATATACTTTTTTCAAATAATTAAAATATATTTTTTTCTTGATCAGAAATGAGATTTCCCTGTTCATCTTGCAATTTTAAAATTATATATATATTTTTTCTGATACTGAAAGGCTAAGAGTTTACCTATGTTATCTTGCTAGAAAAACAACTTTTTAAAAGGTTTTTGCACCCTAACATTTGATGAAATTCTTTTGAATTATTTGATGGGCCTCTATCTTCTGCTTTCATAAACCTAAATATTTCTAATAATTAAGTGTTAATAATTTAATTAAAAAGGATATTTGCTAATCAAAAGGACTGATACCGTCTTTGCTTATATATGTAAATAATATAAGTTGTCATATAAGAGTATACTGCTGCCTTGGAAGTATCACATTTCCATCTAAAGGAAGTAGAAGTGGTAAGGGTTTTTCCAGTAGTTTTTAATTTTTGTCCTATTAGCTTTACAAAAATGAAATGAATTAAACCAAAATGCCTGAATCTTTCCCTTACTAGTATACTTTATAGACATATTAGGTCCAATTCCAAAAAACATGCTCCCAGTGTAAGTGACCACTTACATGGAGGGCAGGTGTTTTGGAACCTGGTCCACAGTTCAAGCCTGTTTATAGATAGGCTTTACACCAAAGTAAGTCACTTATACAGACAGCAAGTCTTTCAGAATCAAGGCAGACATACATTGACAGCATTTATTTTGTAATCTGGCCCATTGTGTTGAAGAGAGAGTTTTATTAAACAGTGATCACACAAAACTCAGCAAGAAAAAATTGTTGATGTTTCAAAAATATCTAATGATATTAGCAAAATTAATCTTAGAACATAATTGCACTGAATAAGACGCATCAAGATTCTTTTAATTGGAGATTCAGTTATTAGAGGAACTGATACTTACATTTGCAGAGAAGATAATGAACACTGAATAGCATTATGCTTGTCAGGAGCAAAAATAGATTTAAACATTGTTCCAAGATTATTTGCAAAAATAGATTTAAACATTTTTCCAAGATTATTTGCAGTAACACTTTTACACTTAGAGGAGTGACTTATAAAATCAATGGGTATTATAACTGTTGTTCCATGGGTATTATAATTGTTGCTCCACAAATGTGGTATATTTATGCCCTACTTTCTATGTGGGTAAAACCTCCAGCAGGTTAAGGGATCGAATTTATGAACACAACCTGGACATTAGAAACAACAAACCTACTAATGCATTGTACAACATGTGACACTCATACTTTTGTTTTTTTAGTAATAGAGCACATTAAGAAAGATATTCATGGTAGAATAATAGATGAACATCATGATTCTTGTGAGTTGAGATGGCAGATCAAATTAAATGCAGCTAGCTACCCTGGTCTTAATGAAACTGTTTCTTTTAATTCAGTTTTAAAATTGAAGCATTATGAGAGTGTGTGATTCTATTGGTTTTATCATGTGACCCTTAGGAAGGATATTTAAATGTTTGTTTTAGCCTAATATTTTAGTTCTGATAAAGTTTCAGTGAATTTTAGGAATGGAAGTGCTTAACTCTGGTTAATAAAATTGTATACATTATTGCTGGCTCTGAGTTGCCCTCTGTGCATCATTAAAGACATTTTTTCAACAATGACTGGAAACCAGTTCTGTCAGGGTATACATATTTTTACTGCAATAAACATTCTAACAAAAAATCAGGTAGAGGTCTTGTGATAGGGATTAAATATAGTTATTAGACTGCTGATAATTACATGTTCAGTAATAACATCAATAGTATAAACTGTGTAACTGAGACAGTAAAGACAACCATAGAAGATATAATAATTGTTGGAGTGTATAGACCACCAAAGTCAAGTGCTGACGACCTAGAGGAATTCATACATTTCTTGCATAAAACACAAGAGAGGAGAATAATAGTGTCTGCGGACTTACATTTACCAGAAACAGACTGGAATAATACTGATTCAACAACATTAGGAAGGAAATTATTCACAATGTATGTTCAGGAACAACAATTGTTTCACATTGTAAAAAAAAAAAATACTAGAGAGTGAAACACACTAGACATTGTTTGTGTTCCTAAAGAAATTACTGTTGCTTCATATCAAGTTTTACCACCACTGATGTTCAGTGAGCAAGGGGTTATAAAGGCTGATTTGTTCCTAGATAATTCTGCCAAACTGAAATCTAAACCAATGCACAGATGGTTAATAACATATTATATGAAAGCAAAACAGTCACTATTTAAAACTAATTGGAGTGATGTCTTCAGTGGAAAAACTGCAGAAGGAATTTAGAAAATTTTGAACGAGAAATTGTTTGACATCAGGATCTAGGCACACAACATTAACAGGATATATTTCTATACAAATGGGATACTTGATTAAGGTGAGAGACAAAAATATAAAAAATGGAAAAGAGGTCGAATTACAACTTTCAAAAAAAATTCTTTATTGTAGTTTTCAAAAATGTATAATTGCAATAAACAAAACATTCAGAAACATAGGACAAAAACAACATACAACATACAATAACAACCTATATACAATATATACAAAATAACTCACTTCAGGAGCCCAATTTTTGTACTAACAACTTATTCTGGAGTGAGAGAAAGAAAGAAGAAGAGAACCTTTATGGGGGATATTATTAGTAGGGGGAGAAGATATACTAAGACCTTTACTAAGGATATATTTATCTGAGATCAGCTTACAAACACAGAGATATAAAAGGGACAGTGTTTATATGTGTTTAAGTAACACTTCATTATTGACTTTCTGAAAAATAATAAATATTACACTTCTATATTAATATTTTTACCTCTTAAGAATGAAATCCAACAAGTATTCCCAATACTCTAGATAATATTTATGTTTGGTAGTTACATATAGTAGCTTGTGAGATGAGATGTACTTTATTGCTAAATTGCTAAAACATTCCTACAAAAGTGGGGATGTAAGGGTCCAGTTCTTTGTAATATAGAATTGGACAAAAGCACATATAGTAATGAGAGCATACTTAAAGATTCTTGGAAGTTTATTTACATTAATGTGCAGTAGAGCCATTTACCATGATAAAGTGCTTTTTTGGTAGCCCATTTTTTCTAGTCTTGCCCTTAATGAACACCAGAGATGATGAACTTTACTACAGTCCCACATAACCTGGAGAATATCTGCTTGTTGATTAGTGCAGTGAGGACATTTTCTGAGTTTTTGAGGGGTAAAATATGCACCATTAGTAATTATAAGTTGGGTGTAGAGCAACGTTTTGAATGGAGTGAATTTGATCGTATTTTCAATGGCATCCTTTTTTTCTTGTTCAGTAATTTGTGGGTTTTTCTTTTGCCAGTAAGGGGAAAATATAATATGATTCTGGTATTTTATATCTATTATAATTTTATAGACTCTAGAAATATACAGTCGAATTACAACTTTGAAAACTGAAATAAACAAGCTGGACAAACAAATTAAGGATGGTGTGAGACAAAATCAACAAAAATTTGATGAACATTTATATAAAGATATTGAGCATAATAGGAAACCATTTTCTAGCTGCATAAGATGTGGCAGGATTAAAGACATACACATTGATAAACTGTGTTCATATTCTAAAATGTATTCTCAGACACAGTTATAGGTATATTTACAAAATCTTATGTTAAACAATTTGGCTCCACAAAAGGGTTGGTAAGTTGTCCTAGTAGCATCCAGGTAACCTCAGATCAGTGATGGCTGGTGACTTCAAATCAAAGGGGGGCTGCAGGAAACAGCCAAATGGGTGGGGCCAATGAGAAGGTGTGTGGCCAACTAGAAAGTGGCAGAACTATGCTGAAAACCACAAAAATTGGGACTTTAATTAAATACGCTGCCCTGTGTGCCAAACTGTCATTATGAGAGCCCAATCAAGACAAAATGAAGTGGAGAAGAAGAAAAAATATTTCAATGCATTGGCTACATCATGACAGCTTGCTTAACATCGAAATGGAAGCAAAAAGGTTGTGAGGCATGAACAAATAAATTACCTTTTAAGTACATAACTGGAATGCCAGTCAAAATCAAGTATAAAAAAACAAGCATAACTCCACTTCTGCTTACAGTGAGTTCCAATTAGAATTTATATTCAGCTTTATAAAAGTACCAAGTAACATGCAGCCAACAATATGCATTTTCTGAATAATAAGAAGCATAAATCAACAGTATAAAAATATAACAGAAAACCACAACATTCTGCAAAATCAAGGACAGATGAAAAGCCACTGTACTTGTGTATATCTTGGATGGGGGATACTCTGCAAACTTGCACTGCATAACTGCTCCTTGCCTTGCTTGGACACATCCAAAGTCACTACATGAGGGAGTGAGGTACAATAAGTATGTCACAATTTGAAATGTCTCTGGCTGACAGTGATGGCCCTGACACATTTGTCATACTCTCAACCTCAGAGCAAGAAATCTGGACAAAGTCATAAATAAAAGTGGGGCAAAAGCCCAAAAATAAGGCCAATTTTTAAATATTGCTCTTACAAACTTAGAAAGTTAATAAAATAGTAGGTCTTACATAAGTATGAATTTTCTGAAGGGTACGAAATCTGAAACTCAAATGTCTGTCATTATTTTCTAACTTCAATCTTTAATGACTTGCCACTAATTTGCCAGAAAACCACACTTTTATGAAAAACTGACCAAAAATGTGATGCAAAAATCTATACACACTACACACACAGACACAAAAAATATAGACCTAGCTAAAGGAATATATGCCTTTCTAAAGAATCAGTTATAGGCAATAAACTAAGCATTAACAGTTTTAGAATGCCATGGGTTCCAGAGAGACACAAGTGTCTTTCAAAGTGTATGCTACCAAAATCAACTTCTAATACAACATATTAAAACACTATCGCTTACATAAAATAGTTATCAAATAACTGTTTAACTTAAAAAGTAATTACAAGAGAAACTGCTATGTCACACACATAGGCTAAATAGGATAGTGACTAAAGTTACTACACTAAGTTTGATAGTGCTGTCAAAAGGATTTAGCCTTGTGAATATCAAGCAGAGTAAATGCAATAATGCATACTTCTACTCTGACATTTAAATCCACTCATTCATATGTATGCTCTCCAGGTCATATTACTACACATTTATTGTGATGAATATTTTTGTGACCATCACTAGACTGCAAATAAGTACTCTGATTGAAAGATGTTACTGCTGGGAAATTTCCCTGTCCATGAAGTGCAGAAGTCTAAGTGGTGAATAATTACGGGGGTGTGGGGTTCAAACCTTTCAAATATGGAGGTGTATGGAGCCTTAACGCCAGAAAAAAAATAGCTTTTGAATTCTGCTGCAGACTTCTTCAGTTTTTTAACTTTTATTCAGAAATCAAAAGCCCGAGTTTTGTATTCGTCACATGAATCCCTGGATCATTTCATTAGTACTAGGCTAACTGCCCTTGTGGGCCATTTTAAGGCTAGCCAATTACTCTATGTGAAAATCAAACCTTGTACTTTGTGTCTATAACATAGAAACCCTAACCATTCTGTCAGCCTCCCAATGCTGTATATCTTTTCCCTAGACATTCTGTAATTTGACTTGGGAAAACCTTTATTACTATTACATCTAACACAGCAACTTTTCCTTTTTTTTTTTTGTTAAGTGTGAATTATATTCACTTGTTAAATAACAGCCGTATCTATCTGTTGCAGTACATTACAAATTGTATTACCTTATTGAGGTTTTCTCCCCACTATATGCTGAAAAGGAGCTATCCACTCAATCAAGTTATCCAGTATATCGGGCCTATATCACATAGTTGAAGTGTCAAAACTTCGACTATATAAATATCAAACCCAAAAGTTCGAAAACTGAAAGCTCCGAACACTCAGAACAGCGATTTTTTTTCCCAGGAAAAAAATCACTGCTCCTGTACAAAATGCGGAAACACACGAACACTACATACTGTTTCTAATGTGGGGGGGCTTTGCCCCCACACTCCCCAGTGTGGATGGTTGTGCCCCCACATCCCCCCTACTTAAATATACCAACTCCGAGATCGCACCACAGTGGAGGAAATAGCAAAGCCGCAGAAACGGCCCACCAAATTCTTTCCCTGGGAAAGAATTTGATGTTCTGTGGCTTCGTTATTTTTAGACTTCCAACTTCCCAGTTCAAAGTTTCGATGTTTGGACATTTGTGCATTCGGACTTGTGATATACACCCCAATATATCCACACTGACAGTTTCTAATGGTCCTGAATAAAGGGAAGAGTGTGTTTAAATGGTTTGCAATATTATTTATACTTAGTGTTACCTTATTTTAGAATGACATGATTAGCATGAAAGACAGTCTGAGAGTAATTAATGTCCCATCATGGATTGTGTGAACCTACCTTTGTGCATGGGGAGTGTTCAAACAAATTAGAACATTTTGTTCAAAACATAATGTGTAATAATAACAACATCAATAATAATAATAATAATAATTAGAAGAGTTTATCAATCTACATTAGATGATTTGATTACCTTAAAAAACAAAGTACCATTCTTTCAGGACCTTGCTTGATTTGTTCTTTGATTAGATAATCCCGTCACATTTTAATTCTGTATCTGTTAGTAATTGTTCCACATTTTTCTCATTTATTCCATATTATTCAAAGTGGTTTTGAACATTTTTGTGATGAAAGGTTGAGAGTTACAATTCAGTGTTTTGATTGTTATTGTAGTATTATGTTAAGTACGCTGTTATTTTTCTTTAATTTAAAAAAATAAAATAAAATCTTGGCTGACCACAGCAAACAGGTTTAGTTTCTATTGAGCTTCTCCTGTAATTTAAAATAATTAGCTTTTTTAAAGTTAACTTTGATTAAGTTTGGAAAGCCAAAGTTGGGTTACCTAGAATTAATACTACCACATTTTAATTTATCTGTCCTGGTAATTATCTTAGTAGCTATTAGTTAAGGGGGGGGGGGTGAAAATCAGGCAGTGAGATGCAACAGTTTATCGACCATAGTACCTCTCATAAATAACTGCGTATGTAAATTCTAATTGTTCTCACTTATTATCAGCTTGTCAATAAACTTGCAGTTTGCAGCAATCTAAAATGCTGTACAGATCCATACTGCACCCACAAGAAGAAGCAACGAGCAACTGCCTCTGTCAAGCCACAATCAGGATGAGAATAATACCTAGATGCCATATGCGTCTGCTGTAATGGCAATAGTTAAGTTTACTAAGACTTCTCAGTAGCAGTAAACCGACATTCATAAATAACGTACAAAGGTATCAGTTTTGCATATTTAAACACAAAGTTTAAAATGCTTAAATTAAGTTAACTGTGTAAGTCTGTATGATTATTACACAGAGCAGTGAGCAGAGTGCACTGAATTGCTTACTACTGTGATTTTTGTATTGCAACTCAGCATAGCAGCATTAATAAAGTCAGAAGCCTTGAAAATAGCAGCAGCTGGACATGCATATGAAAAAGCAAAAAGCCAAGAAAAGATCATTCCACTCTCAATTCTTTTTTTTTTCCTTCTTAAATTACTTAGTCTACATCATCTTAGATACAGGCATCATGCAGCTCTCTCAACTTCTTTGCTCAATAAGCGACAAAGGTGGTGGTTACATACACTACTATCCCCTTCTCAGTGTACATTCTGAAAATTAAATCCAATTATGTTCAGTTTTTTTTTTTTGAAATTTAGTTTAATCCAAATAAACAAACAATATGGACAAGGAGTCAGACACCTACTTCAATTTAAAGTTAAAAATAAATGAGTGACTGTCCATCTCCATCAGTCAGTGTCTGCATAACATGAATTGAAGTTAGGATTATTAGGAATCATCTCTTTTCTTTTCTCTGTCTGAGAAGAGAACTCTCCAGCAAATGTAAGCCAAAAAGCAAACAAGTTGTTTCAGCAACAGATCCAACAGTAGCAACCAAAGTACTGTTCTCCTACTGATTGTTTCTCACTCTCTTTTTGGGAAGAGAGCGAGAACTAGTCAGGAGCCATCTAGCCATCCATGTCAAGTAAGTGACTGTGGCCATGGCAGTCTGATCCCCTTCCACTTTACTGTGTGGTTAAACCACACAGACTTCTGGGCATCACACTGATGCCTTCTTTCCTTAATCTGGACTGCTTTTACAGCAGTCCAGATTTACAGAAACTAATTAAAAAAAAACAAACTCAGAACTCACTGAGCATGTACAATTAGAGTTCCGGGACTTTGCGAGTCAGTCAGACTCACTTAGAGCACTGCAGCCAGCCAGTAAATTTTAATTTAAATAATTCATTTGTTATATTTTATTTTTAAAAATGGTATTTTCTTTTCTTAACAGCTGGGGGGGGGGGGCTGCAGTCCTGCAGTCCAATGCCATGAACAGCCACTGCCTCAGATAGTGAAATCAAAATAGATTAGATTGAAAAAGAACTGTGCAAACTGCTATGCAAACTGGATCTAAACAAAGCACAGTGAGGAGACAGAATTAGTAATAGTGACCTGAAAACACTTCAGCAAGAACTTACAGTACCACTATATCTATTATTTACTAGGTTGTATAAATATGGGTAGATTACTCAAGATTAGAAACCTGCACTTATTAAACCTGTCTTGAAGGAAAAGGGGAGTATTAGTCATACAGACGCTTAATTCTACTTTCATGTTGTGGAAAATAATGAAGAAGGTAATATTGGATAAGTTATTGCCAAAACTGGAAAGGTTGGGACATAAAAACCATATATCAGCATGCATATGTTAAAAATAGATCTATTATCACCTGTAACATGATGTTCTATAACAATATAATGACAGCTATGAATGAAATATTGTGCTGTGATGTACTTTATATAGATTTAACTTCAGCATTTCACAGGGTCATGCATGAAGCACTGATCAGTAAATTAGAACAACTAGGTATTGATATACTCTTGATAAGATGGATAGCTGCATGGTTTACAAATACGACATGGCAAGTATCATAGAGCAATTGGACATGTGAAATTCTTGGTTACAGCCATGGTGTCTCACATGGGCCTATCCTAGGCCTATATTTGTTTAGACTGTATCTTTCAGATCTATCTTTTTCATCTGAGTTGCTTTATAGTCTGTATGCAGATGACTTGAAGCTGGGTAAACTGACTACATGTGTTACAGATATGTCACATTTGCCAAAGAACTCGACTAATTTGACCATGTGTGCACAGGAAAACACTATGCTGATAAATACATCAAAAAACAAGCATATGAAATTTGGGAGGCATAAACTGAAAGATAATATGAAAGTTAAACAACAGACTCAACACACAATTGCTGTTAAAACATTGAATATATATATATATATATATATATATACATGTATTAACCACTAACTGCCAGTGAGGTTCACTCCACCATTCTATATCCTTTGATAAACTGAAAGATGTATATTTATACAGAACACAGTGATTGAAACTGTAGATTTGTTTAAGGTCCTGGGTATATAAGTAGATCCAGTTTTGAGTTTTTCTAATCATATCAGCCAATTGGTAATGATAGTTATAGATCTATAGATTGCATAAAACAATGTATAAAGTCTATGAAATCAGAAATGATGAAGTCATTATTTGTTAACTACATTAGACCCAAACCTGAGTGAGGAATAACAATATGAAAATGTTATAAGAAAACAAACATTAGTAAACTAGAAAGAGTACAGCAGAAATATACCAAGGACATCTATGGATGTGAAAATTTAAGTTATTATGAAAGACTAAAATATCTGAACTTGTACAGTGTCTGATACAGATATTTAACAGGAGACATTATTCAGGTATATAGGGAATTTAGAGACAACTGTCTCTGGGAATGTTTGGAGTTATCAACTGCAGTAGAGAATCATCAGACAACCTAGGTAGAAAATACTATAGGAATAAGAAGACCACTAACTGGTTGTCTCATAGAGCAGCTGATACATGGAACGTCATGCCAAATTACATTAAGCATGCAGTAGTTTAAATATCTTTAAGAACAGCCTAGACACTTACTATGGGAACAACTGTTCTGGTACATTGGTAGGCTAGAAGGGCATTAATGCCAGTGCTTGAATTATGTGTACGTATGTATGCATGTATGTACAATATGAACACTTCATTCTTCATCCAACAAAATTTTCCTAAAGTAATAAAAACAATTGAACAGCAATTGTCCATGCAGGAATAGCATTTTGGAGTAATAGAGTGATGATAGTTTACATACACTGCTTCATAACAATCATCTCCTAATACTACATTGCCTAGCTCTGTAGACCATCATCAGTACTAGAAAAAACTCATAGTCCCTGAATGGAGCATATACTGATCCAATGGTGACTCAAAACAAATATAAATGTAAAGATAGTAAAATACTCTATCTTCTAAATGTATAGAAAAATCTATTATCTTCAAAGGATGCTTGTTTTATTAAAATAGATTGACTTTGCAGTAACATAGTTATTTATAAATGATTTTCCCAACAACACCAGTAGATTGGTGTACACATTGAGCATCACTAATATGTGATTCCTGCAAAAATATTTTTTGCCTATTTAATATTGTTTATAATTTAACATAATTTAAAATATGTATGTGTGTATGTGCTTCAGTTATGTTAATGCTACAAATATTATGTAGTTCATTTAAAATAGAAATCAAAATAGCATATCTGAAACAAGCAGTATAAGGTGAATACAAACAGAAATGCCAAAAACCACTGCATTAGGAAACAAGGAAACAAAAATCCATATGTCTTTCCACTGAGTCAAAAAATATGCCCAGCATAACAAAGAACTCACAAAATTCTTAGAACAGTCAACTCATGCTTTGTCTCTGATTCCATCAGAAATTAGAGGGATATATTTCCATATGATTTTCATTTAGCTGGAAACAAAATAATGGATTTAATGTTCTTCCTTCATAGAAGAATGAGAACTTCTGCAAAAGTTTTCATTTGTTTAAAAGCATAATGCAGGTCAGCAAAAATAGAGATGTTTGGGTCTTCAAAATTAAATGATTTCTTTCACATTTCAGCAACCAGACTTCTCTCATATATATATATATATATATATATTTGTTTTACAAAATTTAATTAAAGATCTTCATTTCTCCCATTGAGAAGGAGCAGTAGGTAATGGTATAACCCTGTGAAATCTATCAAGCACAAAGATTTGAGTGAATTCAAGACTGAGCAAACTGTTAAAAATCTGCTATAAACTTGCTCAATGCCTTTCTTCTTTTCTAGTTTTTCAGGAATATATAGGATTCATAGATTTTTACACCTTGTGTGGGTGTCAGTCTAGTAACTGCATCTTCCACGTAGAATTAGATTTTTCCACTCTAATGCAGCAAGTTTTTCTTCCAGTAATTTCATTTATATAGATTGAAAAGTTTCAAGATTATTACATTTATCCAAAATCACTGGTAGTTTTCAGCTGCAGAAGTCAAAACATCAAGAACACTTAGCACTTTTGCATATGTACACATTGCAGATGCATGAGATTTGCTGTTCATTTAAATAGAAATTTATTTTTCATAAAAGAGTCTGCCTAAAAAGTCAACTTGTTTGTAGTTTTAGCATGGTTAGGTGTTAATTTAACTTCAGCAGATTTGGAGTTATTAATGTTGCAGTTCATCTGGACAGCCATTTGTTTGGGTAGACAGGAAGAAATGCTGAAATTTTCAAAATGGCTGATTAAAGTGTCTGTTCTGGAAAAAGATATTTGCAAATCTTTGTCCATGATAACCAGCATTATGTCTATGGCGATATTCACGATTTTTTTTTTTTTTTTTTTTTTTTTAGACAGTTAAGTTAAAGTTTCCTTAACTTGAACAATTGCTGGCCATTTTAAAACCTGCTGCATTATTCAAATGCCATGGTTTAGAATGCAGAGCAGTACAGGTTACCTCTTCATCAGTAGCAGCAGCTTCTTCTGCAATATATTTAAAAAGGGTTTGACTGTCTTTGGGTGCTGAAATCTTTGTCACTCTGGATTTGTTTTTTTTTTATTTTTTTATTTTAAAATTTTAGACCTTGCACATGTTTTCATATTGTTGGACAGATGGCTTGGCATTAAAGCTCCTTCCTGAGGCTACAGTTCCTGATGGTGGACAAGAGCATGCAACATAACATGCATCCATGGCACCCTTTCACCAATCCAAATGTTGTCGTCTATGGTTTCACCCATACTACTTCAAGTACTCGCTATCCACAATTAAATGGTGAAGCTAAGAGAGCTGTGCGAACAGACAAAAAGTGCTACTCCATGCAGTAAGCCCTTCACAAATAATGCCTGGAAGACAGATATGAATTGACATGTCAATAATAAAGTCAAAACTTGAGTTATTCCATACAGTACAGTCAAACAAAGTGACCAACCTTTTTATGATCAATGTTACCCTGCTTACCCATAACCTATTCTGCAACCAGGTCAAACTGGAGTTGGACAGATAGAGAAAGTGGGACACAACAGGTATAGCACTACAGAAACCAGTGAACCATGTTCCTACACAAACTAAAGATGGTGCTATAATTCAATGAAATGCAGGGAATATCCAACTGGTTCCTGATAAATGCCAGTCTGAATGCAATGTTCCAGAGAACCAGCTGAATCAATTCAAGATGAAAACCACCAGATGTATGCCAGGCAAATCTGTTCTGTATGGATGACAGATCTACCTCAACCAAGTATTTGAGATAGTGGTGGTAGTAAAACCAGTCACAGAGACAGTCTGTGTACTGTCCAACCAACATAAAGTGTGACTGTGCCTGGTCCCAATCCTGTTTTACCTAGTGACTAAAAGTCCTAATGCATATCATAACAGCCTGTCTCAATGTTTTCCTTTTACAGGTTTTCAATTCACTTCCATTTCCACTTCAGATGGTCTTAACCTGAAGTGTTTTAGACTTGTCAAGGAGTCGCTTGGACAGCTAAATAAATGCTATTAATGCATTTTTCAGTATTTTGTAAATAACTGTATTATTTATACATAACATCTATCTGTTTTTGCTGTATTGATCCAGAGTGTTGAATGCATGATACATTGGTTGTGCATCAACATACCTCATAAAAAATTTAGATTTTTTTTCTTAAAGGAAGGAGATGTGATAATAAGTGGAACAAAGCTGTTAGTGTTTGTATATGTTGTGTACATGTGAAATAATCATTGCCCTTCTAAGACTAATGTAGCCCTTTGAATAATGTACTTGCTGTATAATACATTGTGATTTCCAAACTATTGTCAGTTGGGTGTGAGATACTGAAGTGTTACTATTCTTTACAGTATGTAAATGTCGTCATGAATAAAAGTTACCTGGTTGTTAAAACTGATGATGAATCTTGTGATTCAACTAGCAGAATATTGCAAAGTATCCATCAGTGCAGCCTCTGGCAGGGTTGTGGTCCCTGGTTGCACCCTCTGGGAAGTTTATATGAGCAGATGTGCTTTGGTTTCCTCTTGCCTAAAAAACAGGATGGATGGCTGGCTACTCTAAACAGCGAATATATATTTTATTTAGCATTGCCCTTGTGGTCCATGTCATGGCTGAAAAAGGCCCAAGAAAGACCAGTCCATTGTCTGTGAAACATTCAGGGTATGAAATATTAGTGCAGCCATAGACTCTGTTATATAAAAATGTGCACATCCACAAAGAATTGAGACCTTTTGTTTGGGGGTCTATATGAATTAATGTCTATGCTGTATTTCTTTATTGTTGCAAATGATTCATTAGTTGTATCAAACCTGCATTTTTATTTTAATTATGCTTGTGTTTGATTGAGTGGTATTTTCCTTCAAAGAAAAAAAATGTAACTGCCTTTACATTATGCAGTATTACTTTTCTAACATTTACCCCTATACATTTAGCATTTTAGCAGTTCCACAATCATAAAAATATCATTTTAGAGGAGTATGCCTGTTTCTTAGTATGCAGCATTCAGATCTCTGTTGTAGGCAGTAGTTTACACAGTTTTACATGTTCTAGTCTCTGTGAATTATAATACTTCTGAAGGATATTCAGGAAAAATGTACTAATTTGAGTATACTGAGCATGCTTGGTTACACCCATAATAAGGTTAAACCCTGTCTGCTTATTTACATAGCTACACACCTCAGTGAATAATGTTTCCTGTCTGTGTCTCTGGGTGGACTTGCAGAGAGACAGTTCTTTGCTTTTTTGTTTAACTCTGGTTCTCATTTAATCTATTAATAGCTCTGGTTCTCATTTAATCTATTAATAAGGAATAGAGTTTATAAATATTAGCAGTGCTCAGCTCTTCATGAAAGACAGTGAGGTAGCCAGTAGAGCTCACAAAGAAGCTATACTAGAACACTGGCTTAACCATTTCTTCTGATATGTAAGTCTACAGTAAAACTGTCCAGGAGCCCTGAAGAGGGCAGGAATCATCCTATTGAAACGACAGACAGAGCCTGTGGCAATCACAGCCCCCCACAAGCAATGATTTAAACATGGTGCTGTGTTTTTTTCCCTCACATTTACCTTTGTTCTGTTTAGGGTCACTGATGTTAATGAAATCTGAAGTTGTGTACATAGTTATATTACTGAGCAATGCCTGTAAAAACATCCATATTGCTAATTACACTGGAATTAATGTTTTAGGTGTATTATAGTGTAAAACAGGAAAGTGCTCACTTTTATAACCTCTTGCCATGGTGTTCCAGGGCTGCTGCTGTACAGGTTCAGAGGTACGGAGTTGATCTGCTACAAAAATTCTGTAGTGGCACAGTTTGCTCGTTGAAATAAGAGTATCTCGTCCCACTCTTCTGTTCTTCAGTGGGATTACTGTTACTAAGCTATCCTTCTATTTATTTATTTATTTACATTTGTTGACTGGGAGTGTCCAACTGGACGTAGGTCCATTTTCAGCGGAGGCCCGGGGAGAAAAGCTCCACAGTTAAAGTAAACAGACAGTAGTTACATCTCAGTGCTCTTGTGTAGTCTTGTGTAGTCTTGGGTTCAGCTGTAGATAAGAAAAACACCCATTTACTAAAATATTAATATCCATATCAGCTTTACAGCTGAAGCCTTTTTAGGTAAATCTGTCATAATTTTGTGTCATTGTTTAAAGGCATTGATGTGTCACATTGAGAACTGTGTGGCAGGTGTACCTGACCTGCTTTGTCATTGTGCCATTTGCCATGTTTTTATTTGCAGTGAGGGAGTGCTATACTGAGAATGAGAAAACACCCCTTAACCCCTTTCATATTTAAGTATAAATGTTTTACAAGGGTGTTTTTTCATAAATTCCTTGATACTGTTAATACAAAAGCATGGCTATTAGTTGCAGTGTTTCTCTTTTAGTTCTGCTTCGCCTTTACCCTTCTTAGGATCTTTGTGAACAGATTTGTACTTTAAAATTTAAGTTCACTTTAATTTGAAAGTGGTTAATATCCTTCATTATGTATTCTAGCTTTTTTTTTTTTTTTTTTACTTCAGGTCATATTAAAATGAAACAACTTTTGATTTTAAGGGAATGCAACATATGGACTTGGACTAGTTCAGATAGATACATTGTTCTGAGGCATAAAAGTACATTAAATCTTGGATTGCTTTTATAGAAAATTATATACCCAGCTACTGACACTAAAGCAAACACAGGGAAGTCAAACAAAGTTACAGATCTAGGTCTTGTTGTGGAGGATTTGTCCACAGTCCTGTAAAACATAGAATTTAGGGATGACTCAGCTAGTAATTTTGAAATGTTTAGTCATCTGCACGACTTAATGCAGTACATATATTTTGGGTAACTGAAAAACGAAAAACAGTACTTGCTCTCCAGTGAAACAGCAATGCAGCTACATAGCAAATTATACGGTCCTAAAATAACCATTTTTGTTTTGTAGTTTTTGCTGCTAGAAGCCTTTATTATCACTTTCTATCTCTGGAATGCCAAAGGGGCTTTCAGCCTAACTGCAGTCCACTATTTAGTAAAAGGTTAAGTTAAGGAAGTGTGCTAGTTCAGACTTTTTTACCATCAAAAGATTATCTTAATGGCTAGTCACCTTAATTTAAACACATACTAGGAACAGGAGTCATTGCTTCTCCTTGCACAGTATCCTTTCAGTAGCTCACACTGTAATTACTTTCTGCTAGGAGGTAGCAAATGATGACTGTAATTTCAGGTACCTTTTCAGAGATTGCTGGCAGGCAAAGACTATGTAATCCTTTTAGTCTGCCTGAGTGCCACCTCCTTCTGAAATATGCTTAACATTATTAAATCCCCCTCCCCATTTAATTGTTTGTACTTATCTCTTTCAAATCTAAAAAGCCTTATACCTTCTGACTTTGCCACATTACTTGGCAGGCCATTCCATACAACTCTGTGTATGCATGCAGACTGACATACTGCACACAAACTCAGATTCCTTCAGACAGATGTGAACTTTCACCCATCTACAACAGGTCAGACTCCTCCCCCCAACTTCCATCACAGTCAGGCACAGACAGGTCCATATCCTGTATTTCACTGGTATTAAAATGAGACTGATGCATGGTGTCAAAGCCATGGTCTCGAGCTAAATGCAAAAAAATGCGTAGTAATCCCCTTTGGTAAAAACAGAGTACCCGCAAACTACAACATAGGAGGTAATCCCCTGAAATCTGAAGAAGAAATAAGGGATCTAGGGACCCAAGTAGATAGTCAGCTTTCCTTTGATAACCATGTTGCCAAAGTGGTTAGAAAATCCTTCTATGTGACCCATCTGATCACAAAAGGGTTTGCATCAAGATCTAAGGATGTAATGGTGCCCCTCTACTCTTCCCTCATCAGACCCATTATTGAGTACAATGCACCAATTGGAATGTACCTGGCTAGACATCTCCAGCAGCTGGGGAGACCACAGAGGTACCTAACCAAGAGGATTACTGGCCTCAAACAGTTGCCCTATGCAGCATGATTGAAAAAGCTAAGACTGTTCTCTGTTGCATTCCGCTTTCTCAGAGGCAATCTCTGTTTAACGTACAGAGCCATGTCCAACCCAGAATTGTTGAACATGCTCCATCTTAGTAAAACCAAATCTACTCGAGCTACATGCTCTAGGGATATAAACCTCAACACAACAATGAATAGAACATGCTGGAGGGATGGATTCCCTTCGCAGAGACTTCCCTTACTATGGAACAAGGTCTCGATCTACATAAGACAGAGCCCCTCACTATCACTCTTCAAGAGGAACCTTGATGAGTGGATGGGTAACAGAAAGTTCACACCGGGGATCACACCAACAACACTACTAGATAGGGGCCAAGGGTACTAGCTACAAGTACAAGGGTCTAGGTAACTACTAAAGGGGCGGTGAATACCGCACAACGTGGCTGGGCTAATATATGCCTTCGGGCAGATAGCCCAGTACCAACCTATGAACCTATGAACCTATTACGGCCATCTCTCAGACATTTTTGTTTTTCAGATCTAAGCATTTTTCCAATGACTGAAAATGTGTCACTGATGCTACAAATATACATCTCTTGTTTCCAGCAGGGTTGCATATTCAATCATATTTTATAAACATTTAATGATTAAAAAGATAAAATAAAAAAAAATGTAAACTGCAGTAACTGTAAACATTACACATTTACTACTTTTGTATAAATATGACATGACTAATGCATTTTTGAGAAAATGCTTTGGAAAATATCTAGCAGAATTGGCATCTCATTCTTGCTGTTTGCAGCTCCTACATATTTACATGAGATTCCTTTCCTGTGATTTTGGTACTGTTAAAAGTTCTCTGCTAAAGTTGGAACTATTTTTTTCATCTGAGCAGAATTTTCCAGAATCCGAGGTTGACACAAGTTTTAATGTAAAAAACAGCATTCCACACAAACCAGGAACTCAAGAAAGCAAAAAAGCTGAGTACCAGAACCACTTCCAAAGTTTATTAAGCACTTTCATCTCCGCAGTGGGGACTTCTTCAGAACAAATGAATATATCCCCCAACAGCCTTTAAATACACCAATCAATTAATTAATTAGTGAATTGTTTGCATAATATGCCCCTTAAAGAAGCCAATCCCATTTACACTTAAGTTTTAATGTCTTGAAGTGTACAGAAATTCTGTTCTGACAATGATTATAGTCAGGGATACAGTGCCGTGACATCCAATTGAGTTATGGCTGCTCTGTGCTGTAGTTACACACCTTTCAACCAATGAGAGCTAACATGACAAAATAATAGTCTGCCTTCTCCTGCAGTACTACAGGAAGGAGGTGTGCCTGGAATAATACAGGTCACTAACACATCATAAGAGGAGGAAGCAGGAAGTGCTGGAACCATGGACATGAATCATGGATGTATGATACCATCAACCAGAGGAGAAAGACCATGCTTCTACTAAATGGGTACAGGTTCCACAGAGAGTGGCAATGCCATGGCACTCCTCCTACAGGATATAGACAAGAAAACATCCTGCAATAGGGACCATTACTCTTGATACAACTAAGGTGGGGGAACTAATATGCTCCAAAACCTTCCCACCACTCGGTAAGGCCTGAAGATGTATCAGCTATGCAGAGAGTAAATGCAGTAAAGAAGGAGGCAACCACTTCAGGGGACATTCCTGCCAGGATCATTGTGGGGTGCACATAGGAAACTGATGAAAAAGCAATTCAGCAGATGCTAATAAAAAGGACACTTCGGTAGCTGGAGAATGAACTTGGTTGTTTCATGCCTCCTCAAGAGCCATTCAGACATCACAGCTAAGGACATGCTGCTATGAGTAACATAGCTCCTAGTAAGGCACAGTGAGATAGAGAGTGGCAGCTGCAGGCCCTGTCAGCAAACAACAGAGAAGAACATAGGCTATATGGCACATAGCCCCAAATGGATCATGGATACAGTACTCCTTAGCTGTACAACTGTGTGCTGACAGTTATACACCATCCACATGTGCATAAATATGTGGTGAATAACAGATATGAAACAGTGATCTACAGTCTTAATGTCTGAAAAGTGTCAGTCAGTATATCATTTCACATTTAGTGATCTGATGGGCACATGTTGATGGGCTGGGGATTACCCTGTCCCAACAGTACATGTTATTGGACTTTAAGGGGATTGAGTACAGTGCCACACATGCTGCCCTCCTTTAGGCCTGTCCACTTGTCTGCCATTTCCATCTGGGACAAATTCTCTGTTGCTGCTGCTGCTTACAGCAGAGGGACTTCCAGATATGATATACTGGTTTTCCTAATTTCAAGATAGAAATGAAAGTAGTGGTGGCATTGGTAATTTTGCCTTAGATGGGTATCCCTGAAAGAATATAACTAGCTGAGGGAGCATTGGACATTGGAGGCTATACCACAATTGGACTGGATCATCAATATCTAGATCCATGGGTGTGCAGTGGGCACTAAGACATCCATATGCTGCATGCACATTGGATGCCCACACCATTCCCACCCAGCAGAACTGGCTGCTGCCTCCCTGCATCACACTCAGAACAGTGTAGAGAGGGTAGACAGGTGGTTCTGTTCCATGTGTTGTTTCCACATGATAAGCTCAATGATGCTCTTACAGGTGATAAAGTATGAGCAGATACATGAGGACAGGTTTAAGCAGTCAGTCCTGTGTGGTTTGCAGCTACCTCCCATGTGCTGCAGGCCAGGTAGCATGATGCCCTTTGTCTGGGATTCTGCTGCTGCACCGTGTGCTTACAATGCTTACTAGCCTGCAGAATGCCCCTTTTGGTGTTGTGTTCTGATCAAAATTGCCTGATAATAACCAGTTTTTCTTTTGTATATGTGGTGACCATTCTGTTTCCTAATAAAGTACATGTTATCTTTTTTGGTGTCTTATGCCTTTTGGGATAACACATATTTTTTTTTTACTGTTCTCTTCCAAATTTTAAGCAAGTGTCTTTCATATTACCATCAAGTGAATTTAATCTTTATGGTGACTTGTGTCTTGTATACCATATGTGACTTCCTCAAAGCCATAGAACACTACTTGAGGATGTGATGGCCCCTGCCTGTATATCTCCCATTACATATGTTTCCTGCTGTTGAGTATTCCTGTCATGTGTATGTATATATTTCTGCTCCACTCACCTGCCTGTACCTGCTGTTTGTGGGCTCTACCATCTTATGGTTTGCTATCTGTTTGAAGTTGAACTAATTTTTAGGTTGCCTGTTATCCCAATGCACTATGCTGATTGTGAACAATGTTACCTATACACTGAGGTCCAGATATAATAAACCTACTGGCTGATAAATTTAACTGTAGCTTTATCTCTCCTTCCCCTCCATTTATCCCTCAAAATATACCTGAAACTGACTTGGTTCCAGCTATCACTCAAGACCAAGTCCAAAAAACATTATAAAAAGCTAACAATACTGCATTGATGTGTCCTGACAATATCCTTGGATGCAGCTTAAATAGCATGATTTAGCCACCCCCCCACAACACCATTCATACTCAACCACCATGCAGTGTTTGTACTAAGTGAATGGAGAGCAGCTACAGTCATTCACCTGCATAAGGGACAGCCTTCCACAGACCCAGGCAATTACAGGTTCCCAAGTCTGACCAGCTTCATATGCAAAGCCATATAAAGAATTATTACAGAAGTAGTCAATAAGGACAAAGGGAACCTCCAAATACTGGACCCATGTCTGTTTGGATTTTGCCAAATCAGGTCGCTTTTACTCAGCCTAGTATATTTTTTAAAAGCTCACCAAAGCAATGGATGAAGTTAAACAGTGCACACTGCTTGCCTCAACCTGTCTAAAGCTTTTGACACAATCCACCTCTCACTCAGGCATAGTAAAAGAGCTAAGTAAACTGGGAATAAATCCCTATGTTACTCACTGGATTGCCAGCTGGGTCACAAGTACGGCTCAGAAATAATTAAAAATACAGGATCCATAAAGAGATCACTCCACAGTGGAGTCCCACCAGGGTTCTCTGTTGGGACTTTACCTATTTGGCATCAACTTCACTGAAGTAAAAGCTAATACCAAAGGGCTCTGGCTGACAAAGTGTGCATATGACTGCAAGCTTGAAACAATCATTGGATCCCCAGATGACTTAGTCATCCTGGAGGAAGATTTGTCCCAAATAAATAACTGGTGCCAAAACCAATTGAAACTAAATGCCAGAAAATGCATTATCATATCCTTTAGGAAGTCATCTACCTTGGGGAGCTACCACGTTGACAATATACCCTAAGAATTAACCCAGTTTTTCAGGATTTGGGAACTTGTGTGGATAGTGACCTAACTTTCAATCAACATGTGCCATTGTTGTAAGAAAGTCCTTCTATGTTGTACAGCTTATAAACAAAGGGATTGTGTCTAGATCTAGGGATGTCACTGTCTCTCCTTTGCTCAGCCCTCATTAGGCTAATCATTGAAAATAATGCCCCCTTTGGCATGTATCTGTCCAGACATATGCAACAACTGGAACACACACATAAATAACCTAATAAAAGAATACAAGGCCTAAAGAGCATGTCTTATATGGAACAAATCAAAGTCCTGTTACCATTCTTGGTATCCTACAGACTGCTAAGAGGTGACCTGTGTCTGGTCTACAAGGCATCTTCCAACACAATACTGATGGATTTACAGCACACCAGTAAATCAAATGATATCAGAACTGCTTGATCTAGGAATTTAAATCTCTTGTGCAACATCAACAGAATGGTTTGGAGGGACAGGTATAGCTTGCAGCGGATACCACTACTCTGGAACAAACTCCCCATCCATTTAAAACAAAGCTCATCCCTGTCCGTATTCAAATGCATCTTGGACCTATTGATCAGAAACAGAAGTTTTACCCCAGGACTGCCACTTCTACTACTAATGGACAGAGGCAGCTCCTAAATGCTTTATCCCATGCATAAGTCTCCTCAGGTTATCTATGGTATGATCCCAGTTATTCTCCCTAGGGGTGTGTATGCGTGTGTGTGTGTGTGTGTGTGTGTGTGTGTGTGTGTGTGTGTGTGTGTGTGTGTGTGTGTGTGTGTGTGTGTGTGTGTGTGTGTGTGTGTGTGTGTGTGTGTGTGTGTGTGTGTGTGTGTGTGTGTGTGTGTGTGTGTGCATATATATATATATATATATATATATATATATATATATATATATATATATATATATATATGTATAGGCTTTTCTCCTCGGGTCTCCACGGAAAATAGGCCTTGGCTCAGTTGGACCAACCTGGTTAACAAATGTCAAATAAAATAAATAAATAACACACACACACACACACACACACACACACACACACACACACGTGTGTGTGTATCTATCTATTGATATAGCTATATCTATATCTATATATATATATATATATATATATATATATATATATATATATATATATATATATGTCTGTATAGCAATCATGGAATGGGTAAGGTCAATATAACACCAAATAGGTTAGGTTAATTCAAGCACTAAAACAGAAGGGCAACAAACCAATTACTTACCAGTGAACCTATGAACCTATAAAACAGAATGAGCATAAACACGCACCAATTCTAAAAATATATGCTGTATAAAATAAAAATGCAGATCAAAATAAAATAACATAGTAAATAATATACTATAGATTTTCATTACTATAAATCTTCATGGAACATAAAATTTAGGGTAGTTAGTGCAAGAAAAAGTAAATATAAGGAAATAGATCCATTATATTCAGCTCCCCTGAAAAGAGGCTAGTAGCCTAGTGGGGCTAACCCAGTCAACACAAGGATAAATAAAATAAAGAAATAAATGCAAGATGGAATACCATAAATGTTGACCTGTTTTCTGTTTGCATTTCCAATTTGTCCACTTGCTTTGGCTTTTTAGAGTACAGGCATGTCAAAAAAGCACCACTATAAATTAAACTTTGTAAGGTTAAAATATGCTACAGTAATCTGTGAAAACAAATAATATACCAGTGGATTCCCCCTCCATGGCTGACAAAATCCCCCACCAATTAGATTATTAATCAAAGCTGAGTAACATTTTACTCATGTCCATTTACTGGATTATTGCCAGAATTAGCTGAAATAGTAGAAGTATTGAAAAATTGTACTCTATCTTCTGACAAAAAGTACATTTTATGCATTATGTACTTTTAAGGAAATTAGGTTGTCTGGTGGGAGTACATGTTTCTGAAAAGGTGGCAAGAATATTATTGAGGATTTATTTTACAGCAGTAAGAGGGGATACTGATTAGTAAAAGGGAGCAAGGAGGGTTGGATTTGTTCAATCCACATTTTTTTGTCCTCAGTGCATATGATTTACATTAGAAATACATGCTTAATAAGACAGAACCAGATTGCAGACACATTTTGAAATAAAAATATGAAGAACTTTTTGAGATGTAAGAAAAAGAAGGTGTTTAGAAGACAAATTAAGGAATATGTTTCTAAAACTAGAGAATGGAGGTTAAATGAGGTTGGGTTGATGAAAAATGGAAAAGAATATAATGAAGAAATGGTATAAGGCAGACATATGGAGTGATGTACATAAAATATGATCCTGATAATGACCTATAGAATATTAATAATCGTTATGATAATCATCTATTATGTAAATGATAGTGCATCTTTCTATTGTCAGGGTTTCCATATAATTTATGCTTGAACACTATGACTATTATGTCTGTTGAGTTTTTATTCTGACAAGCTAATATGTAGTTTTTCAAATGTTCTTGAATGTTATGACTTTATTATGTCTGTTAAGTTCTCACTCTGATAAACTAATGTGTTATTTTCATATTTGTGCTTGAATGTTATGCCTTTACCAGCATCTTAGGCAGATGGGCCTCTGTCTAAGAATGGATAACACACTCAGGAGTGCAGCACCCCCTGGCATGATAGTATAATACCTAGAAGTGCAAGTGAAGGCTGCAGCTGTGGAGCTTGAGCAAGTCTGGATTTTATCAATTAATGATTTTAGTTTGAACATCCGTTTGTTTTGTTTTGTTGTGATAGAAGGATAGAAGCATATGTCCCTACCCTCTGGGAAAAAGCTACATTCTTTCCTAGCACAAAAGAAGACATTCAACTGAACTCTTCAGCTACAAGCCCAAGGCCAACCTCTCCTCTTTATCAAAAATACTCAAAAAATGCATCCAGTCACAACTCTTACATTACCTCAGACAAAATAATCTCCTCTCTTCATCTCAGCATGGCTTCCATTCCCACCACAGTATCTCTCCCACTTTACTTAATTTCACCAATACAATAAAAACAAATAGGGCAGAGAAACTTAGTGTCCTCTTCCTTGATTTATCCAAGGCCTTTGACATGGTCTTTCACTCTATTCTTCTGCACAAACTTCATAACCTAGGACGCAACACCACTGCTATATCATGGCTATCTCTGAGATAGAGCTCAGCCTGTCAAGTGGCAAAAAGATATTTTATCCTTCCTCCCGTCCCAGTCGGTGTACCACAAGGATCAGTCTTGGGACCCATTCTCTTTAGCATCTTCATCAATGACCTACATAAAGCCTGTAAAACTGCATCTCTAGTGCAGCATGCAGATGATGTCAGTTATCAGTACTGAAAAAAAAAAAAAAACAAACTATAAGAATTTACCCAGGAGTCCTTCTCCTCTTTAGAAAGGGGTGACATCTCCCTAGCTATTCCTTAACCCAAGTAAATACAAACGAATTATTCCTAAACAGCTTACGATCATCAAAACCTCATTCTCAGCTACCTTATCCAACAAAACAAAAATCAAACTTGTCACACATACTAAACTGCTTGGAATCTGTGTAGATGAGATCCTAAAATTTGACTCACACATCCAAAATATATTGAAAAATCACAACACAAACTACATTCTTTCTATAGAACCAAACCCTTATTCTTTGACACTTCAAGAAATCATGCTGCCTCTTCTCTCCTCTTCCCTACTCTAACACATTCTGCTCCCATCTTAAACAACATCCAAGTGACCTTGATAAACAAACTTGAGAAATGTTACTACAGAATAGCACAATTTACTGCCACCCTTGCAAATAGAACCCACCACTGTGTTGCCTTAAGGGAATCACAGTGGTTGGAATTCTCACATTATAAAACCTATAAAGAGAAGAAAGCAGTTGGACCACCAGGCTGAGTTTCACTTTTAATAAAAGCCAAAATTAAAATCACAAATGCATGGGCACTTTTGGGTCTAAACCCTTCATCAGATAAAATGCACTTCAAACATTACAAAATTTAAATGCATAGTTAACCAATCACATTTCAGTATTGCACCCTCCTCCTTTTTAGGGCTGGCTTTAGTGGTATTACCCCATTCAAACCAAGAGCTTTGTCTGCTGCTAATTCTATAATCCATTTCAACTCACTGTAGTCTGTGTAGCTGACCAAATCCTCTCCCCTTATATTAATTTTTACAATTTGCAAGACCATAAACTTAAAAAAGTATGACCTGGATTGTCTATCACATGTTAGCAAAGAGCATTATGTATACTACTTAACCTTATAGCTGATAAGTGTTTCAAAATTCTGTCCTTTAACATACAATTTATCTTTCCTATATAGAAAGAAGTGCAAAACTGGCACTGAGCTAAAGAGACAACATTTTGTGTTTTACAATTTGCATATCTATTCAAGTAATACATCTTGCCTGTTAATGATAAAAGGATGTATAAAATGATTATTCTACATAATGTAAGGACAAGCCTTACATCTTCTACATTTAAAAGTTCCTTTACTTTGAATATTATTTCTCTGTACATGCCTAGTCTCACGGCAGCGTAAATCCTTCAGATTTTTATTCCTTCTAAAGTCAAAAGAAGGAGTCCGTCCCACTATACTACCTATTTTATCATCTGTTAGTAAAACCTTTCAGTTATGTCTGATGATGTCACATATACTTCCTGCATCACTAGTATATGTTAACATCATACGCACAGTGTTTTCACCCCTATTGTTAATGGTACCACCATTAGACTCATTACATTCCGGCATCACCATCACCTTAGTTGAAAACCATGGCCTGGCCCTATCCATTCTATTGTGTTTACTACTGGCTATAATTCCATCTGTCTTGGTTTTTCTATAAGCCCTGTTTGCCATATTGGAGCCTAAATCCACAAGCTCCCTTTCAAACTGGGTATCCATTGTACATAAGCGTGAAATTCTATTGACCTGCCCCCTAACAATATTATCAAAGGTGTGTCTCGGATGCATACTATCAAAAGACAGAAGACTATTCTTCCAGCATTACTTTCTATGTAGGGACATGTGTAAATTACCTAAATTGTCCTGACTCAAACGTACATCTAAAAAGTCTATACTTTCTCTTGAATTAATTGTTCTAACACTGTGGCTTGCAAACCACTTACATCTCCATTATGACAACTGTTAAAATGGTCTGCCACTGGACTAACCAGTTTATTTTTCTTTATATCTTTTATGTGTTCTTTGAATCTAGTTGCAAAACTTCTTTTACTCACCCTATGTAATACTTCCACAAGGGCATCTAAGACCATATATTATTCCCTCACTATTACAAGTGAAACTACCTAGTTCCTGAAATTTTTTTTCATTTATCACAGAGAAGCTTCTAACCACATAATGACAAACTGTGCATGTACCACAAGGATAAGCTCCTTTAAGTAACAATTCATTATTACTTTTTGCTAGGGGTCTCCTAATCTCCCTATGCACCAACATGTCCTTTATATTTCTTCCTCTTTTGTAGGAAAAACTAAGTTTGACATTACTCAAAAAGACTACTTCCCTTTTTACATAAGACCAATAATATTTTACTAAATTTTCCAGCCTCTTTGAAAACAAAGTATATTTAGAAACAAAATATAAAGTTTCCTCTTCATTTTCATTTACCCTGTTCTGATAACTATCTCCTAATCTGCAACTTCCTAGCTTTTTACTAACCCCTTTAACTTTATTATACCTTTGCCATACTTTATATTCTTCATATCCCCTATTTAAAAACATGTCTATTGTTTTTTTTTTCTCATTTCTATTTCACATTCCTATACATCACTGCATAACTTGTTAATTCTAAGCAATTCCCCATATGGAATATGCTAATGTATGGGGTGGATGACAACTGGTCCCATGTAACGTGGTCTTGTTGTTCAAATTTCATATAAATTTTTGCTTTTAGTTTACCATTATTTTTACCTTCAATTGTAATATCTAAAAAATTGACCTTACTACCTTTCTGCAATCCATTGAAATGTAGTCTAAATCTATTTTTGTGTAAATTTTCCAAAAACTTTGATACCTTATCAAAACCCCCCTTGCAAATGAAAATTAGGTCACCAATAAACCTAAAATACTGAATCACATGTTCCCTAAAACATCACTCCTATATATAAATATTCTCAAAGAAGCCCATAAAAAGATTGGCAGACATGGGGGCGAAAGCTACCCCATCACTGTTCCTTGCATTTGCCTATATAAAGCCCCATCAAATTCAAAAATGTTATTCTTTAAACAAAATAGAGTTAATTCTTATCACATACTGTCTTTTAGGACTTTCTTCTAGAAAAAATTCCATTGCTTCCATACCATACATATGCTGAAAATTAGTATAAAGGCTAACAATATCCATCACTACAAAGTACATATCTTTTTTCTCATTTCAACCCTTTGACTTTTTCCAAAAAAGTCAAAGGAATCTTTGATATAAGATGGTAATTTAACTACTTCCTTTAACAAATACTGATGCAAGAAACATGCTATATTGTGGGTAAAATATCCACATGCAGAGACTATAGGCTGACCTGGTGGGGAGGGTCTCTTAAATTTTTATGAATTTTAGGCACACAAAAAAAGCTTTGCCATTGAGCAATTCTTCCTGCTAAACTTGTATATCATCAAAAGTGAAACAGTTCAACCTTACACCTTTACTTAGTAATTCTTCATATTCTTTTATAGCTCTTTCATATTCCCTAACTTCAACCTTTGTGTACACCTTTTCATTCTTTCTTTTCATTCTTAAATATTGTGCATAGTGCTTGACTATTAACTTTCCCCCTTTGTTGGCCGGTTTGAACACCAATTCATCTCTTTTGCTTAGATTTTTTTAGACTATACCATTCATCTTTACTTATATTCTGTTCAATTTTATCTTTGAAAAACAAGTGATAATCCTTTTCTAGGGCATAATTCAACATATAATAAAAGTGCAGTATAGTTTCATTTATAAAAGGGGAATGAAATTGCTTTTACGTGTAATCCCTGTCATGTCAAAGTTACAATATGCATTTATTTCCATTTCTGAATTACATGAATAAAGTCTATCTTCACTTAACTCTGTTTCATCATTATTCTGTGCCTCCATGACATTTGTGTCTTTACCATTCACAAAAAAATCTAAAATATGAAATTTTCATACCAGCCTAAAATATTCCCTTTGGCTTCATATAACCTTGGTAAAGTCATTGGGATGAATTTCAAACCTCTATTTAATATAAACATTTCTAAATTAGTTAGTTCACAGTTAAATAAATTTACTACATAATCTAATTTATCACTGTAAACAGCAGTATTTACACACACACACACACACACACACACACACACACACACACACACACACACACACACACACACACACACACACACACACACACACACACACACACACACACACTCACTCCCTTTCAAAATCCTGTCCATGCCAGGCTCTTTTTCTGTTCCCTTGCTGATATCCCTGTTGCCCTCGAAAAGTTTTGTTCATGTACCCTTCATTATTTGCCTTCGGTAAACGAGAATATTCATTGTGTTCCTCTCCTTCCACCTCAGTAGATGCACCACTTTCGTTGAAAGATAGGAGTGCTGCCAAAAATTCATAGCTTTCTGTTCCTCATTAAACCTTACCCGATTAAATTTTGTAGTTTGATTGGTGGACAAAATGAACGCTTTTTTGCATTCATAGTCTTGGAGATCCTGAGTAAGTTTAGTCTTTTTCCTCTCCACCAATTCTTTTTCATAGGTAATCAGTCTATCATCGACACCTTGCAGAAATGAATCCATCACTTCATTGCTGGTCTAAGAATATCTTGACATACTTTCTTTGTCTCTCCTGCAATTTTTGCCTTTTAATTGTATCCCTTTCCACAAGAATGTTCCCCCGCTCCACACTGCATCTATGCACTGCTGCCACCCAGTGCTCGTGGAATGTTTTATCCTCTTCCGAATTTAAGTTGAAAGGAGTGGAAGGACTTTTTACCGCTTGTAGCCCTCTGGGTGTAATATCGAGTTCCTGATATCTTTGGAGACTCTGAAGGTTTAAAAACACTGAATTCTCCTTAAAAATATTTTTTTCCATTTGTTCAAACGACATTTGAATTTCCAGTATAAGGGAAAGTTCCATTTTCTTACCAACAGATGAAAAAGGGTTGGGAAACCTCTTCTGTCTGTTCTCCTCCCATTTCTGCAGTACACCAGGAGCTACATCAAGCTGTTCTATTGTTACCCCTTCCAAACTTCCAGAAGCCGCAGGGCCATTACCTTCTCCTGGCTGGGTTAGGAAACTTTCAATAGTTCTTTGTGTTATACCCATGCCCATTTCTCAGAATAAATGGGGCAGGGCTAAAAATGACTCACTGGCCATCTATATTCATATAAACCACTAGCAACTGTTAGATGAACTACAACACAAACTTCCAAGCCAGCCGAGTCCAAAATGAAAAATTGTCATGAACACTTTTTTTATTAAAACAAGAAAAGCACATTAATGTTTTCTAGTACCTCAGCTACCAAAAGTGTTTACAGAGTATATCTACACTTTCTATAAAGTTCCTACATAACTTGTTAATTCTAAGAAATTGCAGGTGTCATCCACCACATAAATTAACATATGTTCCATATGGAGAATTTCTTAAATTAACAAGTTATGTAGTGATACACAGGAATGTGAAATAGAAATGAGAAAAACAACAGACATGTTTTTAAATAGGGGTTATGAAGAATATTCTATTGTACTTGTCTTGCCTTCATGCAACTACATCATGATAAAACTTTTTTTTTAATCACTTACCCCAAAAACTATACTCATCTTAATGACATATTTCTTTTTATACATCTTGAAATAGTTATGCTATACTCCCGATTATTGACACTGTATAACATTGTATTGCTACTTAATGCCTTGTAATAATACTGTAACATTGCTGTTTAATGCTAATTTATAATGAAAATTGTATAATATATTGGAGCTTTTCTCCCCGGGCCTCCGATGAAAAAGGGCTCTTCAGCTCAATCAGACAATCCCGGTCAACAAATGTAAAATAAAATAAAATAAATAAAAATAATATAAAGTATGGGAAGGGTATAATAAAGTTAAAGGGGTTAGTAAAAAGCTAGGAAGTTGCAGATTAGGAGATAGTTATCAGAACAGGGTAAGTGAAAATGAAGAGGAAACTTTATATTTTGTTTCTAAATATACTTTGTTTTCAAAGAGGCTGGAAAATTTAGTAAAATATTATTGGTCTTATGTAAAAAGGGAAGCAGCCTTTTTGAGTAATGTCAAATTTAGTTTTTTCCTATAAAAGAGGAAGAAATATAAAGGCCAGGATGGTACATTGTGTGTGTGTGTGTGGGGGGGGGGGGAGTTAGAAGGCCCCTAGCAAAAAGTAATAATGAATTGTTACTTAAAGGAACTTATGCTTGTGGTACATGCATAGTTTGCCAGTATGTGGTTAGACGTTTCCCTGTGATAAATGGAAAATTTTTCAGGAACAAGGTAGTTTCACTTGTAATAGTGAGGGAATAATATATGGTCTTAGATGCCCTTATGTAGGGGAGAGTATAGTTTTGCCTCTAGACTCAAAGAACATATAAGAGATATAAAGAAAAATAAACTGGTTAGTCCAGTGGCAGAACATTTTAACAGTTATAATGGAGATGTAAGTGGTTTGCAAGCCACAGTGTTCGAACAATTAAGGAATGAATTTCTTACATCTGATGGTATTAAATATAATTTAAGGAAAACAAATCTGTTTTTATTTTAAAATATGACATACTTTGCCCTAAATGTCTCAATAAAGAATGTAACTGGAAAGGTTTTCTATGAGTTCACTTTAAGGTTTTAAATTTCTTAATTATGTAATTAATTGCTGAGTATGTTTTAGTGTATATAAGGAACTTTATAGAAATACTCCGTAAAGGCTTTTGGTAGATGAGGCACTAGAGAACATTAATGTGCTTTTGTTGTTTTAATAATAAAGTGTTCATGACAATTTTTTGTTTTGGACTCAGCCAGCTTGGAAGTTTGTGTTGTAGTTTATCAAGGTAAATAAATATGTTTGGAGAGGCAGCAAGAGTTATAGTTTATAATGTACTTTTGTATTACTGTTGGACTGCGTAAGTGAATATTCTTGAGCCTCCTAACAAAGGAGCTAATAAGTGTCCATAGATACATTTTGATAATATTGGGTAAAGTACTGAAAAGTAACAGAAAATATGTTAAAGCCTGCAAAGAAATGTTGATTCACTGATTGTAAGGGGTAAGTGCATGTTTAGTAAGGCAGGGTGAAAAAGGTTTCTAAGTGTTCATAGGTTAGTACTAAGCTAACTGCCCTTGCGAGCCATTTTAAGACTAGCCAGTTATCTCTTGTGAGACTCAAACTATGCACCTTGTGTTTGTAAGGCAAACACCTTAACCATTAGGCCACCCATGTCATTTACAGTTATCTGTTAACAGGTCCAGGCATGAACTGCCTTAGCTAATGTACATTTACAGTAATGTAAGGGAGGCCGCAGTACTGGCTGATGGAGTTAAAATCCATAGCAGGTTGAAAACTGTGGAGCACCTGCACCCATTTAGTTAGGTCATGAATATTTTCCATGCAGTGTCAGTATGGTTAACATTTAAGTTTATTTAAGTGCTTGTAAGTAAGCACTATACAACTGTTACATAAAAACAAACTGAACAATAAATAATAAAGCAGTGTGTGCGTGTGTGTGTGTGTGTGTGTGTGTGTGTGTGTGTGTGTGTGTGTGTGTATAAATATATATATATATATATATATATATATATATATATGTGTGTGTGTCTACTTTAAAACACCGACACGCAAAACATGTCATGTTTTCATCAGTTGTCATATCATTACAATCTATGTATGTTCGTTTACTATTCTATGTATGGATATATCTTATTCTTTGATTAACAGTTATATCATTACTAGTCCATGCACGTATACATATTTATCACATACATCTTGTATGCCTTCTACTCATAGTGTAAAATGAAGCATTTCTCCCTGGCCTCTGCTGAAAATAGGACTTGTGCCCAGTCGAACTTTATCAGTAAACAAAAGCAATACATAAATAAATAAATAAATAAACAAACAAATAAATAAATATCTCTGCATGACAATGTGGTCATTTAAGGTCAAGTACTGACTGAAAACTTGCAGCTAGTAGTTCAATTTACTCAAATAGTTAAGCATTTATTTTTATCCTTGTCAAATCTGGAGTCTTACATCTCCCATGTTAAATACTTAATAAAATAAAATACATAAACAAAAATTCCTCACAGATCAGACTGGCTTAACAATTGGCAAGCCAATTTGTCCCACCAATGTTCATTGCAGTGTCACTCTTCATACAAGACAATATATAACACCTGCATGCCTCCCCCCCAAGGAACCCCCTGTCATTCTTTCATTCTGCTTTCTATTAGTCCATAGGCATTTACAATGATTGCCTTCATTGCACCTCACAATTTTCATCAGGACTTGAATATTAAAGCTATTTAACACTGCTATAAAAAGTCATCTGACTTGTTTACAAAGGTCATGCCCTGACCTTTGAATGGCAGTCTGTGATTTTATGGTATTTAAGTGTTAAAGCCTGCTGCAGCTTACTGTGATAGTGCTGACACTTTTCTCAGCAGGCAGCATGTTTTAATTATGCGGGTCATGACACTTTATGGATTGTAATGTGTATTTTTTTCTACACACGAATGGAGTTGAATAGAATAACAAGGATTCAGGGGACATTTTATCAAAATTCATCAAATCATTGTTGGCTTGTACACACAGAGATAATATGAAATGTTGCTTGAGTAGGTTTACCGTTGCAATGGAGAAAGAAAATGGCCCTACATTAAAACACAGGCTGTTAACCAAATTATTTTAAAACACAGGCATGCAAAATAAAGGTGAATATTCATATGTGCAGACTATGCATGTATACAGTAACAAAGCCAAACAAACTATCGTAATTGCTTGTTAGAACCTAGCAAAAGATGTCCTGCTGAGTAAATGGATTGCTTTTGCATGCGTTGGGAAATAGAACAATGGCCAAGTTATTAAACAAGTACTTAACCTGCATTTTACATATAATTCATTTGATAAACTTTGAGACAAAATTAAATTAATGAACCTGCCATTTTAGCCATTGTAATTTTGGAAACACAACATTTTGTGTCACTAATTTTGTTGACGCACCATGCCAATACTGCCCAATATAGAAACTACACAAGCCTACTGACCACTAACTAGTTTTCCTTTAGTTATCTTTAAAAAAATGACTGATTTCTGACTTAGAATGCATCATGATTTTTTTGTACTGCAGTTTTAATGTAGCTAGAAGGGTAAGTCTTTGTAATATTAACTGTTTTGATGTGACTAAAATATAGGTTTATTTAATTAAAATCTTTGTTATAAGTATGAGTAATACGTTATTATGATTTAGATATCCACAAAGAGTTCTCTTACCAAATTCATGGAATACAAAAGAAAAAAAAATACTCGACAGCTGTTATGCTTTAATCATCATAGTTGAGTTCTATTAAAGGATTTAAATATTGCTGGTTTAATTCTTTAAGTAATATATGATCATGAGTAATTAACTATTTCTTCTGCATTTCTATAATATATATGGCAATGTAATTTCTGTGTTTTTGTTTATCATTTTTATTTTTGCACTATATTTATCAAACTCCTCTTTTAGACCTTGTTAATTAATGTTAAATGAATAGACTTCCTATCATCATATTTTATATGTATATTTCACCCATAGCTCTGTTTATTTAATTTAGTCAGTTCTGAAAAAGAAACCAAGATATAACAAAAAATACAGGCAGATTAAATGCCTACTTGATATCAATAAATAAACAGAAAAGGCAGAGAGGGAATGTAGCTGAATGAGTTTTGTCATTCATTTCATACAGTCTTATCAGTTAAATGCACCCAGTAACTGGATTGACGTAAAGATGTCTGACTTTTAATTAAAATGAATTAAAGAATTATGGTCTATATTTATACCAATTTACAGGCATATGACTTGAAATTACACATTGTTTCAGGTTTTCAGCACTCCTTCCTTTATATCAATGTGACCTTTGTTGCATGAATCTCAACATGCATAATATTTTACTGTGTATTAGTATTACCTGGCCTCTTTCCTTATATACAAACACAAATAGTATCTATCACTAAATCAGCGTTATTCTGCACTAGGGTAATTTCCTTGCACATGAACCCATTTACTGTTACTCATTTGGTCACCACTCTGTCTCTGCTTCCTGTAAGTCCATCCATCATTTCTCTTTCTCCTGTCACATTTCTCATGCACTCCTTCTCCATGGACTCTTTGTCTTTACATTTACTGATTTCTTACTTCGTCCTTTAGCACCTTGTTCTACCCTCTACAATTTGCAAGGCTAAACCCGCTTCTCACTTTTTTCCTGCTACTCCTCTGATTCCACTTTGCAGATCATAAAATGTACACCTTAGTACAGTGTAAAGTTTCTAAACAAATTCACAGTTTCATAGGCACTTACTAAGCTATTGATCTGTGAGGGTCTTTAGAAGCCTAGCCCTACATTTCCATGAGTTTTTTTTAGCCTTTGTAATTTAGGTTATGTGTAACATAGAAAAGTTGTGCATCCCACAGGTAGACAGGGGTACCTAACACAAGATGTGAATGCAATCACCTCAGACTGTATCCAGACATTCCTCTGTGTGAGTTTGTGTGCAGGCCTCTTCCCACACTGAAGGAAGTATGGACACAGCATGGGGAAAAGTACTGCCCTGGATGGCAATTGAATACAGGTCCACTCTATACATGTCTCTGCAGTTTGCTATCTGTGCCATCCTTTACCCACAAAACAAAACACACAGAAATAGACTCACAAAAACTTTGCCAGCAATTCAAACATAATGACAAGAAGTAGGTAGAGTACTACCAACGTAAAATGTACACATGATATACATACCCCTCACACACACATTACCCAAGCAGCATTGCCACAGTTGTGCCTATAGTCAGCCTGCTGAACACCTCCTAACTCTGTCATAAGAACAGTCAGTGAGTGGAGCTATCATTCCTTGGCTTACAGATAGAACTATGTCACATGGACTCTAACGGGATAGAACCCTCATAACTTGAGTTGAACTTCCCTCCAATATCATTTACCCTTCACATATGTTGGCATAGCAGTAGACTCTCCTTGTATACAGCCCCATCCCATAGTGGCAGCATTGTTGTTACTTATACCCCCCTGCACCTAAACCAACTGTAGAGTACCACAATGTCATGGATATCATGAAATAACACACAAATAAAACAGTAACACAACAGCACAAATGAGTAAAATATCATTTCCCATTCACTTACCTTTTGTAAGAGCGATTTGCTAATAGTAATCAGTTTAGATCTCTGAAATACATGCGTCACAGTTAGTATTGTGGCAGTCTTCTGTAGCAAGATGATGCCCATAATAGGCTGCTTTTATCATGGATTTTGAAGCTTCTAGTATGGTCCTTAAGTTAATGAGCCTCATTCAAATGAATGTTCTTAAATCATGTTTAACTCATTGCACAGTTAAGCAAGGCCTGGCTAAGAGGCTCAGTCAGCTTAGTGAACTTGCATGGGCACATGCAAAATGCATTGAGCATGTCTGAGTAGGTTAATGACTCCTGCAGGGCTGAGGGGGAAAGTATATTGTAGTTGTATAGCCAATAGAGGCACTAAAGAGTGAAAGCATTAACAAATGTCGGTACTGTGATCCATGTACAATGTTTCCATGCCACTGGTCACACCTTGAAACCACAATGTCACACTTTTGTGAGTATATTACCATACATTACTTTCTGGAATTTTATTAACATATATATTTTATTACGAATGCATTTATTTATATTTTATTACATTTGTGTGTTTAAAGTAGTTGATATTTGATTGCTAAGCTTTTGCAGCTTGCAGCTTGTTTTTGCCACTAACGCCCAGGTTACATCTAAAATGGGCCCTCAGACCAGTCCACTTACCTGGTTAGCAAACATTAATTAAGTAAATTAATGTGTTTACATGATATCTAATGGTGGCACACCTACTGGTCACACAATCTAGCTGACTAATATTGCTTCCAAGGGCAATGAATGGTGGCAGGACTCCCAGATGGTGCCCTATTGAAAGCATGATCTCTCTTGTACTTTCTATACAGGGACCATCAGTAGTGCCTTATTGAAGACTGTTATGAATCAGTGAATTCCTGACACAGTTTTGCCACATTAGTGTCTGATGCTAGTTGCAAATCCTGCAAGAGTAAGTAGTGGTGGCACTATTTCAGTGACCTAAAGAGGCACCGTCCTGTCCTTCTGTATCATTAGGAAGAAGAGGCCAGAGAGAAGGCCCCTGAAATGTATTGTAACTATGCAGGGCTGATCACTGCCATGTTATCTGGGTGTTAAGTGGACATTTAATTGGTGTGTTCTATATTTCTTGCACTTGTTTTTCATCTCAAGGAGAAATTGTGGCAAACTCCATCCTGTACCAGAGGACAATGGTGCAGATCTCTAGTTTAAGGGATGAGTATGATTTCATGGCCTGTTATGTAGTTCTTTGTTACAGTACTACAGCTTAGCTGACATCAGTGCTAGAACTTGTACAATCACCAGTGAATCTTATGTAATATTTTGTTAAAATGCTGCAGATTACATATTACAACTGCCACAGTCTGCATACACATCATTGACACTTGTGTCATATTTTGCAGTAGTTCTGTGACTTAACTATGACTGCTGCCATAGTTTGGATGGGTATAAGTGAAACAGCTGAGTCTCATTTGTTTGTCCAGTTCAATAACCCATGCAAAAATATACTCCTTTGCTTATTCATATGCAGAATAAACATGCTGATGACGTGAACTCACTATATGTAGTAAGATGACCATCTCTGCTTCCTTGCAATGAATGACTCCCAGTATCTGACACACAGGTTGTTTTTACATCCCTGAACTGTGCCACTGGTGGGCTCAAAGTGAGTAGGGTGGGGGTTCTTGATGGGATTATTATGTGTGTCTGTGAGTGACCAGGAGGCTGTAATGAGGGGTGGCGTGTGGAGTTGGGGAGTTATGTGTGTGGTTTGAGTTGGCATTTGTGTTAGGTGGTAGGGCACTTGGCAGCATATTGCCCATGCACCCCTTCACCATATGCCTCTCTTGTTAATACATTCACCATGTCTTTTTTGCTACAGCAGTATTATGTGGCCTGGTATGTAGCAGATAAATATATGGTTGTTGCAAGGCACCTGCTGATCGCTTTGTCTGTTTGACATGACTGCTTATCTGTTTTATAGCACAGTGCCCTCAGATGGATTTTTGGGTTGCAAAATCCTATAATCAGAATCTGGAGTTTCTGCATCTAGGTAGCATACCTCTCAACCTGCAGAAATTGAAGAAAGGAACTCCTTGAAAAGTAGAAACATCTAGCTTAAAATCTGGGCATCTAATTAGCATAATATTTGAATACCAAATAGCACATAATTCTTCTCACTTGTTGTAGGAATATGGGATACTACTCAGAAACACCTTTAAAAATGGAGGGAGACAAAAACTATGGGAAAATAATAAGCACTTTATCAAATAGAACCTGTAGACTCTGTACACATTAATGAACTGTATCGCACAACGCCACCATACAAGACCATTTGTTTTTGCTTAAGAAAAAAACGTAGAAGCCAGATGTGTGTCCTTTCTTTAAATTATTGTTGCAATTAGTATGTTGGTTATGTAGTATTATTTATGAACTAGACAACGTCAAAAATCACTTTATAAGGGGATTCAGAAAATAGTGTGAAGGGGTAAATCAAGCCTGAAAATTGGAACATATCTCCAAAAATAAGTACATCATGTGGAGGGGTAAATCAGGCCTGAAAATTGGAACACATCTCCAAAAATAAGTACATCATGTGGAGGGGTAAATCAGGCCCGAAATTAGAAATGTTCCCCTAAAACAGGGACAATTGAGAGGTCTGCTAGGCAGAACTATGTGAGATAGCATAGTAACATATGTGATGCCTGTGTTGTGTTGTACAGCTTTAAGTAGTGCTCAGAATGTCATATCCATCAGACTTAACACGAATGCCTTTTTTGTCTCCCCTCTTGTGATAGCATAGTAACATATGTGATGCCTGTGTTGTGTTGTACAGCTTTAAGTAGTGCTCAGAATGTCATATCCATCAGACTTAACACGAATGCCTTTTTTGTCTCCCCTCTTGTGATAGCATACTAACATATGTGATGCCTGTGTTGTGTTGTACAGCTTTAAGTAGTGCTCAGAATGTCATATCCATCAGACTTAACACGAATGCCTTTTTTGTCTCCCCTCTTGTGATAGCATAGTAACATATGTGATGCCTGTGTTGTGTTGTACAGCTTTAAGTAGTGCTCAGAATGTCATATCCATCAGACTTAACACGAATGCCTTTTTTGTCTCCCCTCTTGTGATAGCATAGTAACATATGTGATGCCTGTGTTGTGTTGTACAGCTTTAGGTAGTGCTCAGAATGTCATATCCATCAGACTTAACACAAATGCCTTTTTTGGCTCCCCTCTTGTGATAGCATAGTAACATATGTGATGCCTGTGTTGTGTTGTACAGCTTTAAGTAGTGCTCAGAATGTCATATCCATCAGACTTAACACAAATGCCTTTTTTGTCTCCCCTCTTGTGATAGCATAGTAACATATGTGATGCCTGTGTTGTGTTGTACAGCTTTAAGTAGTGCTCAGAATGTCATATCCATCAGACTTAACACGAATGCCTTTTTTGTCTCCCCTCTTGTGATAGCATAGTAACATATGTGATGCCTGTGTTGTGTTGTACAGCTTTAAGTAGTGCTCAGAATGTCATATCCATCAGACTTAACACAAATGCCTTTTTTGTCTCCCCTCTTGTGATAGCATAGTAACATATGTGATGCATGTGTTGTGTTGTACAGCTTTAAGTAGTGCTCAGAATGTCATATCCATCAGACTTAACACGAATGCCTTTTTTGTCTCCCCTCTTGTGATAGCATAGTAACATATGTGATGCCTGTGTTGTGTTGTACAGCTTTAAGTAGTGCTCAGAATGTCATATCCATCAGGCTTAACACGAATGTCTTTTTGTCTCCCCTCTTGTGATAGCATAGTAACATATGTGATGCCTGTGTTGTGTTGTACAGCTTTAAGTAGTGCTCAGAATGTCATATCCATCAGACTTAACACGAATGCCTTTTTTGTCTCCCCTCTTGTGATAGCATAGTAACATATGTGATGCCTGTGTTGTGTTGTACAGCTTTAAGTAGTGCTCAGAATGTCATATCCATCAGACTTAACACGAATGCCTTTTTTGTCTCCCCTCTTGTGATAGCATAGTAACATATGTGATGCCTGTGTTGTGTTGTACAGCTTTAAGTAGTGCTCAGAATGTCATATCCATCAGACTTAACACAAATGCCTTTTTTGTCTCCCCTCTTGTGATAGCATAGTAACATATGTGATGCCTGTGTTGTGTTGTACAGCTTTAAGTAGTGCTCAGAATGTCATATCCATCAGACTTAACACGAATGCCTTTTTTGTCTCCCCTCTTGTGATAGCATAGTAACATATGTGATGCCTGTGTTCTGTTGTACAGCTTTAAGTAGTGCTCAGAATGTCATATCCATCAGACTTAACACAAATGCCTTTTTTGTCTCCCCTCTTGTGATAGCATAGTAACATATGTGATGCCTGTGTTGTGTTGTACAGCTTTAAGTAGTGCTCAGAATGTCATATCCATCAGACTTAACACGAATGCCTTTTTTGTCTCCCCTCTTGTGATAGCATAGTAACATATGTGATGCCTGTGTTGTGTTGTACAGCTTTAAGTAGTGCTCAGAATGTCATATCCATCAGACTTAACACAAATGCCTTTTTTGTCTCCCCTCTTGTGATAGCATAGTAACATATGTGATGCCTGTGTTGTGTTGTACAGCTTTAAGTAGTGCTCAGAATGTCATATCCATCAGACTTAACACGAATGCCTTTTTTGTCTCCCCTGTTGTGATAGCATAGTAACATATGTGATGCCTGTGTTGTGTTGTACAGCTTTAAGTAGTGCTCAGAATGTCATATCCATCAGACTTAACACGAATGCCTTTTTTGTCTCCCCTCTTGTGATAGCATAGTAACATATGTGATGCCTGTGTTATGTTGTACAGCTTTAAGTAGTGCTCAGAATGTCATATCCATCAGACTTAACACGAATGCCTTTTTTGTCTCCCCTCTTGTGATAGCATAGTAACATATGTGATGCCTGTGTTGTGTTGTACAGCTTTAAGTAGTGCTCAGAATGTCATATCCATCAGACTTAACACGAATGCCTTTTTTGTCTCCCCTCTTGTGATAGCATAGTAACATATGTGATGCCTGTGTTGTGTTGTACAGCTTTAAGTAGTGCTCAGAATGTCATATCCATCAGACTTAACATGAATGCCTTTTTTGTCTCCCCTCTTGTGATAGCATACTAACATATGTGATGCCTGTGTTGTGTTGTGCAGCTTTAAGTAGTGCTCAGAATGTCATATCCATCAGACTTAACACGAATGCCTTTTTTGTCTCCCCTCTTGTGATAGCATAGTAACATATGTGATGCCTGTGTTGTGTTGTACAGCTTTAAGTAGTGCTCAGAATGTCATATCCATCAGACTTAACACAAATGCCTTTTTTGTCTCCCCTCTTGTTATTGTTATCCTTTATTTAACTATTTGATTCCACATTTGTCGTTCTATTTCTATCAACTTATGCTAGCATTTTCTGCAGCATCGGCTACGGCTGTGCCAGTGACATGAGACAGGTCCCCACTCCACCATCAGCCCTGGCCACCTTCTGCCAGCACTCCACCTGGCTGCAGACCTAGGACCCCACTGGGTGCAGCATAGGGTCAGCCTAGTGGCATTACTAGTGGCCTTGTGTGGTTGCTCACCAGTGTGGAGTACTACTGCTCCCTACAACGGTACTGCCAGGGGTTTAAAATTTGTCACCTGTGGGAGTTGGACATGTTAGCGGAGATGGTAACATTGTGGCTGGAGTTGCCCAGAAAGGGTCTTCATGCAGCTTCAAGAGTCACACCACGGCATGGCTTTGTCATCACAACCTCCTTAGGCAGGGCACAATGGGGAGAGCTGTCATGTTGGTGAATAACTTCTCCTTTGGTCTAGTCAAGGCAATGCAGTAACAAGACCAGGATACCCACAGTATCCCTTGTCATGATGTTCACCTTCCTTATGTCTCACCTAACTCCCCTGTTTGCTGTCTGATCCCCCTCATCACCAAGTCTTTCTTCAGTCTACACGCCAATATATCCATTGTCAACCTCTCCCTTTGTGTCAGTATCTCACATGTTGTCTTTGTGTTTTGTGATTGTTTGTGTGCTCTTGCTTCCATACCTGTACCCTCTTTCCATCTCAAGCTTTCCCCTTAAATCTTTTCTGATCTATGTTTAAAAAGGTATATCTCCCACTAGGGCCTCCTCTTTGTCCTTGTGTCTGTTCTTCTGTTTGATTTACTCCTATTTCTACTTTCCTAGACATCCATTTGCTCCCCATTTAAAGTAATAAAAGTAGATATAAGCATTGCTGGAGACCATTTCCAGATGTTCTCATGATGTCAATATTTGGTGCATATGCATGCTCTTACACACATACATATTGCTTACTCACCACTTGGCTTTTTGGCATTCCTCACCACTTTTGCAGAAAACATTATTTTACTACCTAGCCCACCATGTCTGTTATTCCTCATCACTTTTGCAGAAGACATTCTTTTACTGCCTAGCCTGCCATGTTTGTAAGTGCTTCTTTTTTAATTATTTGAAGTGTGGGCTTTGAGATTCCTGCTGGTTAATTGATAATTACTTTCTGGCTTGGTTGTGTACCTTGTTATCTCTGCAATAGCCTTAGTGGGATTGTATAAGGCATATTTCTGAATCCCCGTGGTTTATATCTATCAAAGCATCCATACTGATCCCCTTTCTCTTTTTTTTGCTTGCGAGGAAAGTTGGTGTTCAAGAACCATGAGCTCCTTATCACATTAAAGAACAGTAAGAAGAGACAGAAACCTTGGAAGTTTTTCATCCAGAGAATAACCAGACAGAACCAATATATAAATGGGACAGATAGGAGGAGAAAGGAATAACAGAAAAAAAAACAGAAAAAGTCTGGAAAGGGAAGGGAGCAAAATAAGTAAATGTCAAGAAAAAAACTTTAAATACCTGCCTGCTGTCATTTTTGCCAGTGTGAATATGCAGTGAAAGGAGAGGGATACATAAGCATTTATAAATGTTGTTCTTTAGTTATTTATTTACTCATCTGTTTAATACTGCATATATTTTAATCCTAAAAGGCCTTTTTTACAAGCCTGTGCCAGTGGCAGAGAGGGATGCAGCCCTGGCTGCAAAACAGAAGACCAAGCTTGGCTGCCTGATGGAACAGGCAGGGAGGGTGAGTGTGCCCATCCTGGGTTGGTGGTGGTGATTATTGCCTGGGTTGAGCTGCTGTTCTAATGACAAATCACTGCCTGGAGAGCAAAGGTCCATCCTGAGTTGGGAGTCAGTGCTGAGAAGACCCAGGCATGGCCATGCAAGTAAGTGCCAGTATGTGTAGACAGATGCCCTTGTGGTAATGCAACCATTAACATCACTACTAGGGCTGGGGTTAGGCCAAAGAAAGAAAAAAACACTCATTGCCAGGATGATGGTGAGAGCACATAGCACCCACATGTTTGCCTATATGAAAGCCCCCCCCTCCCAAGTAAGCATAATGTCTGATCAAGGGGAAGCTTGCTGGACAAAAGATGTGGAGGCAGAAGCAATACAAAAACAGGACCTTTTATGGACAGTGTCAGGGCCACAGTCATATGGTACAACAAACACAGTGATCGGAGAGAGAAAGAAAGACAGAAAGAAAAAGAAAAAAATCAGATAAAGTGAAGAACTTTCTGAAGAGGAATTTGGATATAGAAACACATCATTCTTTAAATGAAAAATAAATATGTTATAGGTATAACAGTTCCATTTTGATGTCTGAGTAGCTTCACAGAAGCTGATTCATTGCCTTATTTGAGAAGTGAAGGGTTGTTTAAAACACTGGTAAAACCACAGGAAAGTCCGAACCAATGATAGCAGCAATGCTAAGTAGAAAACAGAAGGAAGACATTGATATACTATATGGATTATACAAGAATCCAAGCACTATAGACTGGGTTAAATCTAATGGACTGCAATTATGGAGAACACTGAGCTCTACTGCTGAACTGTGCCAGCTCAGTACAACTCAACAAAATGAAGTGCAAAGGCACAGAAGGAACTGAAATGTTAAGTACTAGACAAAAAAAGTAGAACAACATACCAGTTTGGCCTCCTTTGTTCCACGGGGTAAGAAGACACCCAGAGCACCACTAAGCTACTTGTGCAAAAACAGACACCCCCACACACAAAGTAAGCAAAACACAATTAGAAGCAGTAGCTTAGAAGTTTAAGTAATAAAAGAAACAAATACTGCCACTTCTCTGATTTTAGAGGAATCAGTTATAGGGCAAGTCTAGACAGGAGCGGCCTTAGGTCAACTGGTGCCCTAGGCAAAAGGGTTACATGGTGCCCCCCACCACACCACTCAGTGCCCTCATCCTGGTCTACCTACAGCAAATAAATACTGGAAACCAGTGTTAGAGCGGTGCCCTAGGCAGCTGCCTAGTTGGCCTATGCCTAAGGCCGGCTATGAGTCTAGACATAGTAAGACACCTCAGTTCAGTTTAGCAAAATGGAGCACTGCAATTTAAACACAATGAAGTTTGCCCTGTATATAGCTTGTTGTATGGTCTTTTTCATGGATTGAATGTCTTAAGCATAATGGTCAGTAATATACAGGTGCCAATGCGATCAGTTCTTAAAGAAAATAATGTGAAATGTTATTCGCACCTAGCATGCAGAACATAGATGAGGCCGAATATCATACAAGTACCAGAAAAAGAGAAATAACTTGTCCTGCATTGGAAATCACATTCTGAAATGAGAATAAGTTGCACTTACTGTACAGCTGCCATTTAAAGAAGGAAGGCAAAAGGATAGGGCCAGTGGCCTTGAGTATTTAAAACAAAGTAAAAATGGTGGCAAGTTTAATGGAGCCAGCATCTGGTATGCCAGAGTTTATGAAATAGTGTACTGGTGAAAGGAAAATATTGTCAACATTAGACTTCTTGTGACTGTTACTGAATTCTTTTTCTTCCATGGAAAGCCATAAAAGTGACAAGACTACCATGCAGTACTGTATTGGAGAAGAAACAAGCAGGAACAGAAGAATGGAGTCATTTGCTGTATATGATGGAATGTGTATACGGAATGGAAACTGCAGGACTAACAAGTAACTAAAAATACCATGGTTTACTGTAAGAATGAAGAATGGATTGACGGGTTTCTGGATTTATTCCCCAGTCTTGGCATTCTGGTGCACTGGCTGTGACTATAGATAGACACAGAATTTTGCTGCTTCTGTGAAGTATGCTGCAGCAGAAATATTATTTCTCTTCTCAGAGAGTTGTCTATCATACAGAAATGGTCTGGAAGTTAAATTATCAAGAAATGTATAAGGTAAGTGGTGTGCCAGCCTTGATAACACAGTAGCCACGGGGAAACCTTTTATCTACTTCTGGAGTCCTGGCCATTAAGAATTTAGACCAAACGGCAAGAAAATATAAAAGGAGGGACTTGGATCACTGTCTGAAATAATTCCAGATGATTGTCTTCAGTCTGCTTACAAATGTCTGAATGGCAGGGGCAAGTAGGGGTGTATAGGTTACAACTACAGGCCCCCCCAAAAAGACAATAAAAAATAAAAAAAGCAGAAATGGCCTCAAATATAAGCATCAAGCATTTATGTGACAGAATGAAAATGTGAAAGCATAAAATCTTAAAGGCGCTCATAATGATTTAATTTTGTGGGGCTTCTTCGTCATGTAAATCCAGATTTTCGTGCAAAGGAGGTAACCATGTAATGAAGAAAGAATCTGCTAAGACATAATCTTCATTTACATCTTATTAAATAAGTGGAAGAACAAAGATATTTTGTTATTATATGAAAGTTAAACGAGCAGTATTTTAAAATGTGATGCCTAAGTGCAAATTCTGTAAAAGTATGAATAACCTTTTGCCATTTTTAATCAGCACCATTTAATCTTATTTTTTGTATTTTCTGCTGTGACACAGTAATTGCTTCAATGCCAGTGATATAATTTTCTTCTTTCTCTTCCAGTAGAAAGCAGTCAAACAAAAGGAATGCATTGTTTTTTCTTGTCACATTTATATTTATTCTTCTTCTCTGGTTGCTATTTAATAACTTCGCCAAGCTTTAATTTGAGTCAGTAAGCCAAGTTCTAAACTGCATATGAATTTCTACATGCAGTGCCTTTTGCAAATTTCAAACAAGGCTTGCATTTTGTATGAGTTATTGCCTATATGCCTATATGGGAAACTACATTTATAAGGTGCTCTCACCCAGATACTTTTATTTTTAAATATATCATCAAATATTTATTTTGCTAAAGGAGTACATAGTCTGAGATTCCACATGCAAATGAAAAACAGCCCAGAGGAATATAGTGACATGTTATGGTTTGTAACATACAGAGTCCCCCACCCATACTTGAGGTGATATTGTTCAAGTGTCTGTAGCCCAGAGAAAAAAACGATGATTGTCATCATGCTGAATACTTTTTTCCGTAGGAAATCATTCTGGTGCTTTTTCTAGGTTAGCGATGGCAATGATTCACTTCTTTAGGGAAATTCTGCCCTTCTTTGAGTTGGTGCAAGTGTGGAGTTGATATATATAAAGTTTGGGGTGGCCCACATTGGGAGTTGCAGGGGGCTTCCCCCTGCAAAAAAAAAAAAAAAAACAAGAAAATAGGAGTTTTTTGCCCTTTTGGATTTCAGCATTTTTTTTTTTTGTTCTTTTGGAAAGCTGACTTGTAGTAAATCAACTTTTCATAGCAGAACCCACCATACAGTGTAAGGCACATCTGGAGGGGAACAAAGGAATGCTGCAACTTAGCAGAGGTTGGAAAGATACTTCCTTAGGCCATTGTATAGAAGCAGATTTTTCAAGAGAAAACTCACTGTAATGGCCTCTCTCATAGAATAGACTACTGTGTGGGAAAGGTAAAATCCTTGTTTTGTATTACTGATATTCTTCCTTACAGTATATTATTTCTTGTTTTACAGCAGTGTTTATTATTATTTTTTTTTTTTGCATCATGTTAAAGTATCAAAACATTTGGTCAGGAGAGAACAAAGCTGTGTCTTTTCATGAGTCATAGGAATTAGAAATGAATTACTTGTGAAATGAGGAGGAGCTGGAGAATAATATTTTTAATTAAAGGGAAATAAAACATTCCAAGGTTTTCAAGAGAAAACTAGCTGAAACAGCATTTATCATGGAACAGACTGCTGTATGGGAAATAATTTCTCACTTTGCTTCCCTGTTCTTGCTGTGCTCTTTCTTACGCTGGACTAATGAAGTATATTTCCAACCTTTGCTGGAGTTACAGCATTCATTTTCCCAGAGGCTCTTGAGATGTCCACCCCTTATCTTAATTTGCCCAAATGGCTCCCTCCTACTCCTCTTTCATTGTCTCTTGTTAGTGATCATGAAAGTATTTTAACGGAGGCGCTCCCTGTAACCTCATTAAACGTATTTAACCTTCCATTGTATTCCCCAGATCCAAAGTACTTTGTACCCACAGTAAACTATAGGTGCAACCAACGATGCTCAGACAAAAATCCCACTCAGAACTGATCCCTGTTACAATTGCAATTAAGCTGATTATACACTGTGTGTCTGCAACTATCACTGTTTTGCACTGACTTTAGATCTATAATGTTTGTTAAGCCTAGTAGCTGTTATCTGGGCAATTATAGCCCCCCTCCTAAAAAAAAAATCTACTTGCCACTATGGCGTTGCAGCCTGCTGTAGCCTCATCCTTAACCAACCTGCTAGCATTTTATTTTCTGAGGTACTGTAACCACTGCCTTATGTTTACTGACAACCCAATTCTAACTTTGAACTTTTTATTGGTTAATTGGTTAATCTGTTTAAATCAGTTTGCTCATTTGCTACTGTTATATTAAAAAAAAAAATACACTTTATGCATCACCGCTTAGCTAGGGTTAAACTATTCCCGGCACCATAAAGTCTGCTCTTCAAATTTTCTCGTAGAACTAGCCAGTTTTTTTAGTTTTAGCACTCAAATCTGTTTCTTTGAGCTCAACACTTGTTCAGAACTCTTTGTAAGCACTAAATAAGCTACAAATTACTACAGCAGTCAACTTTCCTCACTTGTCTAGAGGAAAACAGTTTTTAGTACTTAATAAATAAGCACCTATCCAGGCATGTCTAAGGGTCAGCTCCTGGTGTTTTCTCCTGTCTACCTGATGAATCTGCGCATCTTGGGGCAAGGCAGCAATTGCCTCATGTAAACAGACAGCCCTCTCCTCCTACCACCCAACACTACAATCTGTAAGAGATGCACTTATATAGCCAAATTGGAAGCAAAGCTCTCTTCACCCAAGACTGGACTAGACAGTCAAGAGAAGAAGGTAAACACTTGCAACACACCACACTCATCACATAGTCCCTCAAAACCTACACCACCAAAACAGACACATGGAAACACAAAACACACACCTACATTCGCGGAGGCTCTCAATAAAAATCTGCTCAAGCAACAGAGACCTCCAAAGCAGAAACGCAAGCAACCTTCAACCACCAAACACAACCCAAATGACACATAGCCCACAAACTCAGTGTGCCATTCAACCACAGCCCATAAGGCATAACAACGTACCCAACACTCTAGTCATAGGTAACTCTATAGTCAGGCACACTGATGTTCCACTCACCAGGCTAAACAAGGAGAAAGTTACTGTCAGCTGCCTGGCTGGTGCCAGGATCCGCCACTTAACGCACACACTCAGGTCACTCCACATCAAGTACAAATATGACTCTGTCATTGTCCATGCTGGTGTGAGTGACCTGAGATGTACCTCCCTGGACTACATGAAAAGAGACATGGAGGAGCTCTCCAATCCTGTAGCCCAGGTGGGCATGACCCTAGCCCTGAGTAGTATCCTGCCATCACCTAGAATGATACCACAGTACAAGGACAAAATGATTGACTTCAAAAATTGGCTAAGCTTCTGGTGTCATTCTAAAGGGATCCAGTATCTGTCTGCCTGGGATGACATGATCGACAGACCATGATGCTTTGCCAGAGATGGCCTGCACCTGTCACTCTTGGGATTCTGGATACTGGCCAAGGCTCTTGCCACCCCTATAGTGCTTTTTTTAGGCAAGGTTCAAATGACAAATTCACCACTGTAACAGGTACAAGCAAGCAAAATTTGAGGGTAATGCTACTCAATGCTAGAAGTCTAAACCTCAAAATGCATTCACTCGAGGCACTCCTTAAAATGGAGAACAGTGACATCTGTGCAGTGACAGAGACGTGGTTCAAGGCTCCAGAGAGCATCCCTGCATTACCAGGCTATAATTCATACCACACCTTTCGGCCACCTAACCTGGACCGAAACATTAAAGGCAGAGGCGTGTCCATATTCATTAAGGATATCCACACCTCCAGGCTAGTTATTCAGCATAATGCATCCGAGATTATCCAAGTGCAACTAACTCTGGGCAAGACCGAAATCCAAATTGTAACTTGATACAGATCCCCCACCATGCCCCAGGATTCCCACTTCTCATTTCTTGATACACTGGAAAATATTAGGGTACAACCCAACACCCTAATAATGGGTGATTTCAACTACCCCACCATTACCTTGGAATACTACTCATGTACCAACTCTTTTGCTCAACGTTTTCTGGAATTCATAAGTTCCAACGCCTGGGATCAACTTATCCACACCTCCACCAGGGCCAGCAATATCTTAGACTTGGTCATTACCAGCATGGGCGATTGGTGTTCCACACTAGAGGTCAATTCCTTGTTGATCAGCTCCGACCACAAGCTAATCACCCAAGACATCCACATCCCACCCCCCCATTAGGGAAACCACCGTAAAAAATTTCTCCAAAGCCAACTTCACGCTTCTTAAGACAGAAGTGGCAAACTTCACGACACCCATGCAGATGGAAAATAGAGGTACGACTGCTGAATCCTACACAAATGCACTTTATAAGCACTTACACGAGTGCATGGATCATGCTATCCCTAACAGAACCAAGATGCTATCCTCCAAAAAAGGAAGCCAATCTGGTGGTCCCCTGCCATAAACAAACTCTACAAAAGAAGAAAGAAACTGTTGCAAAAAAGAGCAAAATCCCATGATTGGAGGAACTCCCTGGTCAGCTTCAGTAAGAAGCTGAGGTCCCTCACAAAATCCTCCAAAACTAGTTACAAAAACAAAATCACCACTGATTCTAAATACAACCACAAAGCATTCTATAGCTATGTCAAGAATTTCAATGGTACCACTCAGATCTGCTCTGAGTTACAGCACAATGGCACTAAATATACAGAACCAACAGATATTGTCAACATCTTGGCAGATAGGTTCAGTGCTAACTTTACCCTCTCTCACCCTTAAAGGGCCCATCTCTATACTGGAAGAATGCAAAGATCCTGTAATCATGGCTGCGCAGGTAAAAACCACACTCTTCAAAGCCAAGAACACAGCATCCATGGGACCTGACAACATCTCAGGCTGCATTCTACACAAACTACAGAATGAACTGGCACCCCACCTAAGCACCATGTCCAATCATAGACTCACTTCAGGCTTTGTGCCCACTGAATGGCACATAGCGATGGTTATCCCACTCCACAAAGGGGGAGCCACCACAGACCCCGGGAACTACTGCCCATGGAACTTATAAACAAAGACACTGGTAATCTCCAAACTCTGGACCCCACCAAGTTCAGGTTTGTAAAAGGCAGATCATGCCTCCTAAACCTGATAGACTTCTTTGAAGCAGTCACCAAAGCCGCAGATGAGGGTAAGGTGGTTCGCACAGCCTATCTAGATCTTGCCAAGGCTTTTGACACCATCCCCACTTTGGAATTATAGATAAACTCACTAAACTAGGTATAAATCCCTATGTCACAAGATGGGTTGCCAACAGGCTCACTGACAGAACCCACACTGTGAAAGTAGCAGACACCAAATCCAACTTCAGATGAGTGACAAGTGGAGTACCACAGGGTTCAGTGCTTGGTCCTCTCCTGTTTGGTATCTACTTTTCTGAAGTACAGGCTAACACAGAAGGTCTTTGGCTAATGAAGTTCGCAGATGACTGCAAAGTAGGAGCCATAAATGAAACTCTTAATGATGTGGACATCCTACAAAAGGGCCTCACTGAGACAGATGCCTGGTGTTAAAGCCATGGCCTCAACTCAATGCCAAAAAGTGCATTGTCATCCCCTTTGGTAAAAACTCTGTACCCATGAGCTACCACATAGATCGTAGTCTACTTAACACTGAAAGTGTGATAAGAGACCTTGGGACACAGGTGGACAGTAGTCTCTCCTTTGATAATCACATCATCACAGTAGTCAGGAAATCCTTCTATGTGGCACACCTCATCACAAAAGGTTTCTCATCCAGGAAAAAAGAGGTAATTGTTCCCCTCTACTCATCACTCATTAGACCCATTATAGAGTACAATGCCCCTTTTGATATGTACCTCACAAGACATCTACAACAATTGGAAAGGTCACAGAAATACCTCACAAAGAGGATTACCAACCTCAAACAGATGCCCTACGCAGACCATCTCAAAAATCTCCAGCTTTACTCCATCGCATATCGCCTACTCAGAGGCAATCTCTGCCTAACATACAAAACTATGTCAAACCCAGAGCTGTTGGACATGCTCCACTTAAACAAATCCCAATCCCACTGAGCTACATGCTCTAGGGACCTAAACCTTGTCACCACAATAAACAGAACATGCTGGAGGGATAGATTCCTGTCCCAGAGACTTCCCATACTCTGGTACAAACTACCTATCTATATCAAACAAAGCTCCTCATTAGCACTCTTCAAGAAAAATCTTGATGATTGGATGGGAAATGGGAAATTCATCCCAGGGATCACCTCTGTGGCTCTGCTCGACAGAGGCACAGAAAAATAATTTTCTTGGGTGGCGAAAGCCAGGGTACCTTTTTGGCTAGGCTTATATAGGCCTTAGGGCCAATCACCTAGTACCTACCTATGAACCTATGAACCTATAAAGATTCCACCTATGATAGATGCACCTATTTATCGCGACTGGAAGATCTCCATCCCACTCCCTGTCAGTAAGCAATATCACAACAACAGTACATTACAAAACCATCAAACTTTCCCCTGATTATGCTGAAGGCAGTAAAGAAAGTCTTGCTTAAGCCCTCTAGGCCTCCAAGACATTCTAGTAGCTTACATCAGCTATGTAGTATACACACTAACACCAACCTCACATCTGCATCCACAGCTGCTATTACTGTGAGTCATCTGTACTGCAGACCTGTAATGTATGATTCATTTGGCGACTGTATTGTAAGACATACAGATGGAACACTTGCCACATTGGTAAAGATAGGGCGACAGTTTGCTGTTTCTCTGGTGCAAGGATTAAAGATGTCACTAGGGTCTTTAGGTCCCTTCACTGCCCCATATACAGTTATGCCCTTGTAATTGCCAATGTACATTTGTATCCTCTGAAGAAGTCCTTGGGGACAAAGACGCTTTGAATTGTTTGCACGTTTATGGTCATTAAACCGCTGCTTCCTGATCCACAGTGTCGTGTATTTGTTGGACCTCCTGCTCTTTGGTGTCTTTGTCATGTTTGCTATTTCTAGACCTGCTGAAAACTTTCATTGTGGTTAATCATCTCCTGATATCTAAACATTATCCTCATTTCCTCAAGACTAAAGTGGCCCACAAACTACCTTACTGAAGACTCCCAGGCACAGCCAGTACCGCTGGCGTGGAAGGACAGAGTCTTGAATACACCTTCATATTTGAGAACTCCTCAAGCAACTAAATAGTCACCACTACCATTGTTAATGGAGATTTTGAGGTTAGTTGTATTTGCATGTGTTTTCACTCTCACATCAGTTCATTTACAATAAAAGTCTCACAAAGGAGATACATTTTTTATGGCCAGGAACATAATCTATGGATCACCTAGACAAAGAACAAAGACAATTATTTTATCTTGCCTGAGTAACTCATGTAGTAGTTTAACAAGGGCAAGGCTGAAGGGGGCAATCACCCTGTGTGCAGTGTTAGGGGCTATGATCATGAGTACTGCAATGCTGGTACAAGAAGCAGTTATTTTTTAATCTTCACTCAAGGAGCTGGTGGGGGCATGGATAGGCAACTGCAGAAGCTGATGTACTAGTTGGTCCTGTCAGTCAGCAAATTGTTTTTTTTTTTTTTTTTTTTTTAATCTTCTCTTGAAGAGCAAAAGGGGTCATGGCTTTCACTGTAAGGGAGCTGACGGACCACTTGGCTTCTCACTGTCTCAGCCCAGCTGAAGTCCTTTCATTGTTTGGGGGGGGGCATCGACGGGCTGCTCTGGAAACTGATGCATCAATTGGCTTCCCACTGTAAGCCAGAGTGTTTATTTTCTTTATGCTTTTCTGTTAAAGAGCTCGGGGGAGTGGCCTTGATAGTAAGGAACCCTATTTTGCTCTTCACTTGCAGAGCTAAGGGTGCAGGGGTCACATGACTGGCAATGGGCACTACATGAGTCAGGTATGGCTCTGAACTCATGCTTTATGCCAGACCTTCTCATAAGAATGAATATCTGTACCTTCCTGTAGTGAAAACATGCATTTTATCTTGACTATACAGGCGGTGGCATCATAATGAATAATTGGCTGAATCGGTGAAGTGTAAAGGGACACAGTGATGTTCCCAGGCAACTAAAAATCTCTCTCTCACTGTCCTCAGGGTCACACTTAAGTGCTTTATTTCAAGCATAAAAACTTGTTGATTAAAAAAGAAAAAGGTTTATACCTAAATTGTACCTAGGTAGTCACAGTCTAGACAACAGACTTTAGGAGGTAGTTGTTCCCCAAGGGTTACTGTGCTGTGCTGTATTTATCAGTAAGATACATGAAGTTATTGTTTTACTAGCAGAGGTTTACATTTATCTCAAGCTGAAATACCACAGCATCTGAGGGAGGAAGAATAATTGTACTGAGTTTACAGTTATCAGCTAACTTGCTGACCTAGACACTGTTATTTGGACATGTGAGAACGTGATGCCATAAACAAGACAACCAGTTAAGATCCCTCAGTGGGTATGCAGAATTGGTTACCCATTCTGTCCACTAAGGTTCTTCTTGAGAAACTGAGAACCCATTGGATCACTTAAGTATAATTCCTGAGATCACAGAAATAATGCCGTGGTGGTACGGCGGTAGCGTTGTTACCTCACAGCAAGAGGTTCTCCCGTTTGATTCTCGGCTGGGCTTGGGAATGCCTTCTGTGTGGAGTCTGCATGTCCTCCCCATGGTTGGGTAGCATTCAAAAGACATGCGTGCGTAAATGGGTGTGCCTTCTTTGAAGGTTGGGTGTCAAGCTGGCACCTCGGCATTTCGTAAAAATCTACTGCCAATCATTAGCAGACTGGAATTCTGCTGTGGCGACCCCTTACCGGGAAAAGCCGAAAGACAAACAACAACAACAACAGAAATTACCTATTATCCTTATATTAAGGATACTATATAACACCTTTGTAAGATAGAGTTAAGCTATATACATCAACAGATGCAGCTGTGACTTCCTTGAAGAGGTTGACTACATCTAAAATTCATGATATATGCTTTACAAAACCATTCTTGTTTATACTCACAAGTAGTATATTGTTTATATTCTTCCTGAACTAATTTCATAAATATCATTCCCACTGCCTTGCAAGTGATACAAGAAAGCAGGACCAGTTGTAGTGGTAGGGATAAAGCCTGTGAAGAGATACTTATGAATGTTCCTTTCTTTGCTTTTTCATCACAGAAAATGTAATATGGAACATAATATGATGGAATATGTGAAAGCCAGTAATACATTCTGGACTGGTTTATTTTTTCTGTGTGGCTTTTAAATGGCAGTTAAATGACATCTGGTTCAGCACTACTCTAGTTTTTGGCCCAGTCTTAACAATGCTTAGAAGGGTGCTTAACAATTGTTAAGCACCCCTACATCATGTTAAAATTGTATCTGGCACTAAAAGCTGAGAGTGCCAGCCAGTGTGGAAGCAGCAGGACATGAAAGGGCTTAATTTCAACTCCATTTCTGCCTGCTGTCTGCCATACTACAGCCACTAAAATGTATTTTGGGAAAAACTGCCTCCCTTAGATAGGGAATATGTAAGGATGTAAACCACTTCCCCACTGCTTTACTGAATTTCAAAGCCATCAAAACACTTCAGATTTCTTTTTTATTTTATTTTTCTGTAACTTGTAGTACATGGAGTAGATCAATCTCCATGCCCTACAAAGAATTATAACTGGATCTCCGATTGTACCTTATAATTATGTATTCTCGACATATGTATGTCAAGATTTACCTTTCCAGTTTTGCTCTTGAGGTAAATTTCTTGGTCTCCATGTCTCAAACACATAATAACCAAGTTACAGTTGGAGAACTGATCATAATCCTCTATACTGTATATATAATCAGCCATGAATCCAATACACTCTTAGGAACTGCATGGCTATGAATCCTTCAGTTCTGAAGAATATTATTACCTTGCATTCCGAAATAGGAACAAAGGACAAAACAATGTAATTGACTAAAGGGTTATGCAAAATCTGTGTCACACACATGCTATAAACAAACTTGGATCACATCATCTCAGACAGAACCTGGGTGTCGATCCACAGCACTGCAGAGATATAAGTAATAATAAAATAAGAGAAAAATCTCCAGAAAACATAACATCTCAAAAATATTCCTAATATCAACTATTACAAAGAGTACCAATTTTTTAAATCATCAAGTACTCTGTATGAAGAAAATAAAACTTTATATTATTATTGTTGTTATTACTTCAAATAAGATACTTCAGTTTCAGTTATGTATTTGTGATTGTAATGTTTAGAATCTCTCCTACAACTGAATGGTTAAGGCAAATGATTGATAAATGAAAAACATTTTTATTTTCTTTGCAAAACACTTAAAGTCATACCTATCTAGAACACACACTGCCTGTCATAGGAAGTATCTCCTAAAAACAAAATGTCTGAAATGTTTTGGTTCAGCCATTTCATATGTACATTCTTCCCCAGGTAAAGAATACCACTGAGAGACCTTACATCACTCTAACTTCTTATTCAGTAATGTAAAATTTAAATTCTTATACAGAAATGTAATATTTAAAGTTATACACCAACAACAGTCTCTAACTGCACATTAGATAACCACACAACTCAGTTTTGTCTTAAACAAGCTTATACGTTCATAGATTCATAGGCGTATACTAGGTTAATGATCACTAGGGCCTGTATAAGCCTAGCTGTGCAACCCAAATGTGACCCACAAATTTGATTTATGTAGGGGATGATTTACTGACCGCCTTTGTCCATCAGAGTCTCTCCAACATTTCTTATTTTATGTTACAAGCAAAATTTAAGTCTTTTAAACAGTAGTTCTGATGGGTCTATATTATAAAACCAAAAAGACTTTAACGCAAACGCTCACATGAACAAAAATGCCAGTAATCGAACTTGCTATTGTGGGGGGCTGCACCCCCCACACCCCCCGCTAACTATATATTCCAACTCCGAGGTTGCACTACAGTGAGGAAGGGGCAAATATCCCACTCCTCACTGTAACACGACCCCACAATAACAGTTTCGATTCCCGGCATTTCCGCTCATGTGAGCGTTTGCGCTAAAGTCTTTTCGTGCATCTAATATACACCCATTCTGATGCTTCCTGTTTTGTGGACGTATAAAATGTTCATCAAAACAGGGTTCATGGATGCCTTGTATACCAGGCAAAGATAACCTCTCAGAAGCCTGTATGATATTAAATAAAAAGACAGTGCTTTGAGGCGATCAGAATAGAACATTGTGTTTACTCCCTGTATTCTTTGTGTATGGAGCTTCTGTGGATGTTCCACTTGCTGCATGTGTCTGTTCAGGTACATACCAAAGAGAGTATTATACTCTATGATGGGTCTGATGAGGGCTGAGTACAGTGGTATGATGACATCTCTTGACCTAGATGCCATGCCCTTGTCTATATTTTGAACAACATAGAAGGATTTTCTTACTACATTAGACACATGTTGGCCAAAGGTTCATAGGTTCATAGGTTCATAGGTTGGTACTAGGCTATCGGCCCTAGGGCCTATGCAAGCCTAGCCATAACAATTCCCTGGATATTTTTTCCCACAATATTTACTTCTCTGGGCCACTGTCTAGCAGGGTGACTGACATGATCCCCGGGGTGAATTTCCTATCTCCCATCCAATCATCAAGGTTCCTTTTGAAGAGGGCCAATGAGGCACTCTGCTTGACATGTATGGGCAGTCTATTCCAGAGTATGGGGAGTCTCTGGGTCAGGAACCTATCCCTCCAGCATAGATCCCTGGAGCATGTGGCTCTGAGGGATTGGGATTTCTTTAAGTGGAGCATGTCCAACAGCTCAGGGTTTGACATGGCCTTGTATGTTAAGCAGAGATCACCTCTGAGTAGACGATATACCACAGAGTATAGCTGGAGTTTTTTTAGATGGTCAGCATATGGCATCTGCTTTAGGCCTGTGATTCTTTTAGTGAGGTATTTCTGTGGCCTTTCCAGCTGTTGCAGATGTCTTGTGAGGTACATACCAAATGGGGCATTATATTCTATAATGAGTCTAATGAGGGATGAGTACAGTGGGACAATGACCTCCTTTTTTCTGGATGAAAAGCCCTTAGTGATGATCTGTGCCACATAGAAGGATTTCCTGACTGTTGTGGTGATGTGGTTATCGAAAGTGAGACCACTGTCCACCTGTGTCCCTAAGTCTCTCATCACACTTTCGATGTTTAGCGTCCTGCCACCTGTGTGGTAATTCATGGGTACATGTTTTTTTCCAAAGGGGATAACTATACATTTCTTGGTATTAAGCTTGAGCCCATGGCTCTGGCACCAGGCATCTGTTTCTGTAAGGCCTTTTTGTAGAATATCCACATCATTTGCGAATTCAATAATGGCTCCCAGTTTGCAGTCATCTGCAGACTTTGTTAGCCAGAGTCCCTTAGTGTTGGCCTGTACTTCAGAGAAGTAGATGCCAAACAAGAGTGGTCCCAGGACTGAACCCTGAGGTACTCCACTTGTCACTTGTCTGGAGCTGGATTTGGAGTTGGCTACTTTTACAGTCTGGGTTCTGTCAGTAAGCCAGTTGGCAATCCATCGAATGACGTAGGGATTTATGCCCAGCTTAGTAAGTTTATCTGTGATTCCAGAGTGGGGGATGGTGTCGAAGGCCTTAGCGAGGTCCAGATAGGCTGTGTGGACCACCTTACCCTCGTCCACAGCTCTGGAGACTGATTCGAATAAGTCAATCAGATTCAGGAGACAAGATCGGCCCTTCACAAACCCAAACTGGGTGGGGTCCAGTGTTTGAAGGTTGCCAATGTCTTTGTTTATAAGTTCCATGATAATGCGTTCCATGCCCTTGCAGATCAGGCTTGTCAGACTGATGGGATGGTAACTCCCGGGATCCAAGGTGGATCCTCCCTTGTGGAGCGGGATAACTGTAGCTGTGCGCCACTCAGTGGCCACGAAGCCTGAGGTGAGGCTATGATTAAACATGACAGTTAGGTGAGGTACCAGTTCATTTTGTAGTTCATGTAGTACACAGCCTGGGATGTCATCTGGTCCCATGGATGCTGCATTCTTAGCTTTGGAGAGTGCGGTTTCTACCTGTGTGGCCATGATTATCAGAATTTGGCAATCTTTTGGTACTGAGATGGGCCCTTTATGGGGTGAGAGGGGGGTGAAGTTGGCACTAAATCGATCTACCAGGATATTGGCAATATCCTTGGGATCAGTATATTTAATGCCATTCTGTTGTAGCTCAGAGCAGATCTGAGCATTGCCATTTAGATTCTTGACATAACTATAGAATGCCTTGTGGTTGTCTTTGGAATCTTTGGCAATTTTATTTTCGTAACTAGCTTTTGAGGATTTTATGAGGGATCTCAAAAGCTAGTTTTATTATCAATTCTTTTAAATATTTACCAGCATTATCCCCTAAATCATGGAATTCAGTGCCCTTCTGTTTACATTCTAAAGCAAAGCAATCTATTTCTGATTTGAATTTACATTAGTCTTACTTAATGTACCTAACAAATATACTTGTAGCTTCATTTAAACTGAGATGCATTTTTACCCTCTGAGAAATGCACTGTTTACTACTACAGAGTATATCTCATCCACCTAATTATTGGAATGCTGCCCTTACGCCCTTGTTATTTATGCAAGATGTGCCAACACTCTCTGCTCTGCAGTGCAGTAAGCATGTACTACTCAGAATTTTCTACTTCTGTTCAAATTACTAACATGGGCTGGGATATTCCTAAACACAGTGAACAGCTGAATAAGTGTATTTTGTGCACTGTGCTTGGTACATCTCTGTTCATTGTTACAATTCATTGCCAATTGTGCTAATGAATAGCAGGAAACAGAAGCCTGCCAGCTTCTGTAAATAGCATACAGATGTGCATAGCATATAGACATTGGTAAACTCTAGTTAGCATGTCATCACCACTCAGTGAAGCATGAAGCTGTTGTATACTAAGGTGAAACTATACATTATTAAGTAGCTGTTCCCTGTTGTACTGCGCACGGCTGTCTTGCCTGTATGTGATTCATGAAATACTTTAATTCAATGGGATGATTATGGTAATACTTCATGGTGCTGAGGGCTCTCCCACTGGTTGGAACTCAGCAGTGCAACTGTATGGGGGTGTGGTTGTGGTAGCAGGGTTACATGCATCACAAGGAACACCTTTTCTCCACGTCACCAGTTTTAGGAGGAATTAAGAGGGACAGAGCTAACATTTTAGTCAAAATCAGGGATGTCCCAGAAAATCAGGGACACCTGAGAGGTACATGCTCAGCTGTGGTGGCAGTCAAGGGAGATATGTGTGCTCCCACACAATACACCATCGGCAGGTACATAGTTAAAGTTCTCTGCATTACCCTGTTCAGACCAGCCAACCCATATGAAATTAGTGTAATGTTTCTGAATTGCGTACAGTCTTTGGAGGTCAGGTGCACATGTATTTGTGCCCCGAGTACTATGTCTATACAATAGCACGCAACTGCATATGAGGGTGCTACCCCATTGTGTATCAATGTGTATTTCAAACAACAAGCTAGGACTTTGGTATGTAGTTTTACTGAATACCATCACTACAGCATGGCATACAATGTTTATGAATAGTGCTTACAAATTCCTGCTTATATCTTGCTTACACAGAGAGGATAGATATTACCACAGTATAAATAGCCCCACTTTTGCATATGAGTACAGCTCTGTCATTTCCATTCAATTTATAACTTCATGTAGGCCACAGTTTTCTGTCTCCATAATTTGTTGATACTAGACAGTCAATTCCTGTTATTAGCTTGAAACTTGCCCGACTGATACGTGTAACTGTTCTGTTATTTCTAAAAAAATATAGTTCCATGGTTCCACCTGTGTCTTGTTACTTGGCTTATATAACTGATCCTCTTGTTTTTTATTGTGACAATGTTTTGGTTGAAAATAGCTGCTATGACCCGGTCCATCTACCTGCAAAAATAAATAACTAAATGACTGCATATATTATGCAAATTGCTTGTCACGTCATATATCACAGATTTGCTCTCAGCTTTTAGCATCTATGTAGCAGTACTATCCTTAAAAGAAAGTGATGTGATACACTTAATTCCACCAAATACAAAAAATGTACACCCCCACATGATACCGACACACAAGCAGCTGCACAGATGTAGCTGTACCCCTCAGTGCAGGGGAAACCTCAGAAATAAACCCACATCTTGGAACCATAATATCAACAAGCTTTATAATAAAAGGAAAGTAATTTTGACCAAATGTAATAAGATCAATTACCAGAATGTTACAGCCCTTGTCACTAAAATAAACAAATAACTCCAGAGCTTAATAAAATCCATCAAAGCCAAGTTGGAGGCAAAAATAGCTACCCAAACCAAAGACAGCCACAAGGCATGATTTAGTTATGTTTGTAATCTCAAAAGCACAAAGCAGCAATGTGAAGTGCCAGTTGTGAATGATGTTACTTACACTGAAGCTGAAGATATAGAAAACCTACTGACTGATAAAGTTAGCTCTAATTTTACCCTCTCTCCTCTCTGTCTCTCCCTCAAAATATGCCTGAAACTGTCTCGTTTCCAACTATCATACAACTCATGCCCAGTTATCATACAAGAACAAATCAAAAACTGCTATCAAAAGCTAAAAATACTGCATCAGTGGGTCCTGATAATAATCCTGCATGCACCTTAAATAGCATGAAGCATGATTTAGCCACACCCTTAACAACACTGTTCAATCTCAGCCGCCATACAGGTTTTGTACAAAGCAAATGGAAAATAGCTACAGTCATTCCCTGCTTAAGGGAGGATTTTCCACAGACCCATGCAATTACAGCCCCATAAGTCTGACCAGCCTTGAATGTAAAGCCATGGAAAGACATATCATGGAATTAATCAATCAGGACATAGGGAACCTACAAACACTGGACTCGTCTCAGTTTGGATTTGTCAAGGGCAGGTCATGCTTACTCAACATTGTGGATTGTTTTAAAAAGGTCACCAAATGAATGGATGAAGGTAAAAACATACTTCAACCTGGCCAAAGCTTTAAACACAATTCCCCACTCAAGCATAGTGGAAAAGCTAAATAAACTGGGAATAAACCCCTATGTCACCTGCTGGATTGCCAGCTAGCTCACAGACATGATGCAGATAATCAACATAGGGGAAGTTACCTCTAGAAAGAGACCAGTCACCAGTGGAGTCCTCCAGGGTTCTTGTGCTGGGACCTCCCCTGTTTGGCATCTATGTTTCTGAAGTAAAAGTTAATACCAAAGGGCTCTGGTTAACTTGGTCTGCAGATGACTGCAAGCTAGGAGCAGTCATCAAATCCCCAAATGAGTTAGCCATCCTACAGGAAGGTTTGTCCCAAATAAATAACTAGTGCCAAAATCATGCACTGAAATTAAATGCCAAAAAAATGCATCATTGTATCCTTTGGGAAGTCATCTATCCCAGAGGACTACCACATTGGCAACATGCCCATAAGGTTAACCCAGTTCTTCAGGATTTTGAAACTTATGTGGACAGTGACCTAACTTTTGACCAACATGTATCTATTGTTGTAAGACAGTTCTTCTATACTGCATAGCTTATAAATAAAGGGATTGCGTCTAGATCTAGGGATGTTATTGCCCCTTTTACTCAGCCCTCATTAGGCCAGTCACTGAATATAATACACCCTTTGTCATGTATATGTCCAGGTACATGCAACAACTGGAATGCCCAAAGTGGTACCTTACTAAAATGATACAAGGCCTAAACAATATGTCCTACATGGACCTCTTCTGTAACATCAACAGAATGTTTTGGAGGGAGAGGTATATCTTGCAGAGGATACATCTGCTGTGGAACAGACTCTTCTTCCATATAAAACACAGTTCATCCTTGTCCATATTCAAGTGCAACTTAGATCTATGGATGAGAAACTGAAAATGTACCCCAGGACTGTCCCCTGCACTATGAATGAACAAAGGCAGCTCCTAAGTGCTTTATTCTGTGCATGAGTCCCCTCAAATTATCAATGGTATGATCCCAGGTATTGTCATTAGGGGTAACACCACCACCTTCAAACAAATACTGAAAAATCATCTCAACTCTTCCTGGTTATGTACCTGCTCTATAACCTAACCACCTCCTTCTCCTTATATGATAACTAAACTCCTTTGCTTTTTGCTACTGCTAACTGATTACATTTTCTCCATTATTATTATTTTTTATCACTTGTTTCTACTGGTACAATAATACTGATATATCTCTGTTTATACCTCTCTGATTTAATTCATCTGGCAACCAACAAAATTTCTGCATTTATGTATATATTCTGTATATATTACTGTAATGACTATGTATAACACTGTATCTACTTTTGTACCAATTAATGTTTAATAATTTCTGTATCTATGTTCTTGTCAGAGCTTTTCTTCTTGGGCCTACACTGAAAATGGGCTCTTTTAGGCCCAGTGGACTTTCCCAGTAAACAAATGCAACAAATAAATAAATAAATAAATAATATATAATTATCGACCATGGGATGGGTAAGGCCAATCTAGAAGCAAATGGAATAGGTTATGTCAAGCAAAAAAGTGAAATTGGCTAGGCTTAAAATGGTCCACAAGCTTACCTAGCCTAGTAGTTACCTATGAACCTATGAACTTCTTATTTATTTATATGGTACCAAGTGAAGTAACATTGCAAGTTCTACCTCCAATTATTCAGGAACAATGGATGGTGGAAAGGAAACTGCTCGTACGACAAGACAGTAAAAGAATGATGTTTTAATAAACAAAATAAATCGATAACTGTTACAGGTTAAGCGCTTTCGACTGTTACCCAGTCTTCTTCAGAACAAAGTCAATAAAATCACAAGCTACTTATATATGCTGATAACAGTATAATAATTGAATAATTAATTGTAAAAACCGCCAATTTTGTTAAAGTCACAACTACACAAACAGCACATAAGCCCTGAATGCATATATAAACAAAAAACAGTACTACAAAAGTTAAGCAGATTCTGCAGTAATTTGATGTTAATCATAAAACACCCTAATATGATGCCAGTCCTGATAAATTCTATAAATATATAATAAATATTGTAATAATAGTTAATTTCTTATTAAGATTCCATGTTAAAAAATGAAATAAAAATATAATAAATATGGATATAAAAATTGTCTGAGTAGTGATGTAACCACTCTGTTTATACATCTATACATAAATAGTCAAAACACTAAAAATGTAGAAACTAATAATAGTGTCATGTGAAATAAAAAACTCACAAAATTTATTCCAAAGCTAAAAAAGGTTTGATGCTAATATGCTCGTTGAGCCCAGGTGGTCTCGTAGCATCTGTCAAAATCTGCCATTTGCTCTCACAGAGAGACAATCTCATTTTCCAGTCCCCTCCAAAAGGGGCTGTCTCAACTTGATCTATGATAGAGAATACGAACTTATGGTCATTACCTTTCTCCAAAATGTGTCTATATAATGCGTTTTTAGAATCTTGTTTACCTATTTTATACATATGCTCATAGATCCGTCTATTTAACTGCCTCTCTGTTTTACCTATATAGTGAGCGTTACATAACGTGCATAATGCAAGATAGACTACCTGTTTCGATCTACAATTCCCTTTCTTACTAATGATAGTGGTGTGGCTTATGTCATTCAGTTTGATGGTGTTCTTCAAATTGATATAATGACATTGTTTACAATTGCCACATCTCACTGTCCCTTTGTGATTTTCATCTACTATTTTGTAAGATGTGCCTCTTTCTAAAACTACCACTATCATTAGTAAGAAAGGGAATTGTAGATCGAAACAGGTAGTCTATCTTGCATTATGCACGTTATGTAACGCTCACTATATAGGTAAAACAGAGAGGCAGTTAAATAGACGGATCTATGAGCATATGTATAAAATAGGTAAACAAGATTCTAAAAACGCATTATATAGACACATTTTGGAGAAAGGTAATGACCATAAGTTCTTATTCTCTATCATAGATCAAGTTGAGACAGCCCCTTTTGGAGGGGACTGGAAAATGAGATTGTCTCTCTGTGAGAGCAAATGGCAGATTTTTACAGATGCTACGAGACCACCTGGGCTCAACGAGCATATTAGCATCAAACCTTTTTTAGCTTTGGAATAAATTTTGTGAGTTTTTAGTTCATATGATACTATTATTATTTTCTACATTTTTTAGTTTTTTGACTATTTATGTATAGATGTATAAACAGAGTGGTTACATTACTACTCAGACAATTTTTATATCCATATTTATTATATTTTTATTTCATTTTTTAACATGGAATCTTAATAAGAAATTAACTATTATTACAATATTTATTATATATTTATAGAATTTATCAGGACTGGCATCATATTAGGGTGTTTTATGATTAACATCAAACTACTGCAGAATCTGCTTAACTTTTATAGTACTGTTTTTTGTTTATACATGCATTCAGGGCTTATGTGCTGTTTGTGTAGTTGTGACTTTAACAAAACTGGCGGTTTTTACAATTAATTATTCAATTATTACACTGTTATCAGCATATATAAGTAGCTTGTGATTTTATTGACTTTGTTCTGAAGAAGACTGGGTAACAGTCGAAAGCGCTTAACCTGTAACAGTTATCGATTTATTTTGTTTATTAAAACATCATTCTTTTACTGTCTTGTCGTACGAGCAGTTTCCTTTCCACCATCCATTGTTCCTGAGTTGTTGCTGCTGTTTCTTCTACCTCCAATTATGTCATCAGCTGCTGTGAGAGTAATAGGTTTCATTTGACATGCTGATGTTAGCTAGCAGTTAGTGCATAGGATTAAGGCTATAAACTGTTTACAAAGCAGTTGTTGTGGTCCAGTGTTTGACTTTCTTGGCTTTCATTGCAAAGATATGCAAGTCGTTTAACTAGACATGCTCTGATGAGCTTGTGCTAGGCTCCTCAATGTTATATATCTTGTAACTAGCTATGAAACTTGTGCAAATCTCATCTTTAAAATGAGCCTGAGCCTTTGCAGCAGAGTTTTGAAAAAAGGTCTTCTCAAAAGCATTTAAACTAACTTTTAGTGGTCATTCACACATTATCCCCCTAATCTGGTATAGGGACATGGGGGATCTGGACCATATTCCTGCACTCAGTGGAAGCAAGGCATAGAAGCTCACCACGAACAAGGTGCTAACTCATTGGAGGGGCAGACATACATACCTACGTGAAATTTAGAGTATCTTCAATGTCATTTCTTTGGGTGATGGAGGAAACTAAAGCACTCTGTAAAAACCCATATAGATAGATGGAGGGACACGCAGATTGTGCACAGAAGGCAGTACAGCCAAGAACCAAACCTTAGAACCAAATGCTGAGAGGTAACAATGCTCACCACTTTACAAATGTGACATGTTTATATTTTAAATTTTTGTTGCTATTTTGTTGCAGTTTAAAAACAGTTGTAATTCTCCTGTTTCCTGCTGTTATAAGAAAAAAAAACATCGATGTCATAATTAGCAGCAATTCTGTTTGAATTAATTAAGTGAGCAATAACATACAATGAGAGAATTCAGAAAAAATATCACACAGAGACGTGAAATAGCAGAGTGAAAGGTAATACACAAGGAGGGAAGGAGTCAAAGACACAAAGAGCATGACAGTGCTACTGAAATATGCATCATATGCAAATGATTACCTAACTGAATGCAAATGCATCTCAGTATGCTAATGAGACCTACCACGCATGCAAATGACAATATTAAACATGGCAAACTATTTCAGAAATGCATGAACTTAGCTTAATAAGCCATAGTGATCATGTATTCCAAATGTCATGCTTTTTTGTGTGCAGGAGCTTCAGCCATGTTATGCTGTTAAGAGTAGCATCACCATTAGCAGGGCAGCATGTGTCAACTGCTGCCTTAAGAGCTAGGACCTGTGATATGCCATGATGCAGGCAGGTATACCAATGCATTACACACCACCTCTTCCACAGAACCATCATAGAGTGGACACATTGAAGAGGTCATAGTTGAGCAGGGTAGTATGCTTACCTAACTAGCAGAATTGCTGGAAACTCCCTCAGGCATTTGTGAGGCTGAACTACCACATAGGTGTGTAAGAAGAGGTGCTCAGAGAAGGCATGCTTCCCACACTCCTTTTGATGTTGTTGTGTCAGTATTTGCCACCCACCATCTGTGCATGGCCATTGTAGAGGCACAGACAAGCCCCACCAGATCTTAGAAGACATAGAGTACCTCATTTTGTGCGTTCTGATGTACAAGACTGCATGAACCATGTGTATGACTCCTTGAAACAGATGAATTACACACTGGATCATGCGATGTCTGTTATGGAATGTCTGCAGGGGAAAGGTCAACATCTATGAAGCCAGACAGCTGATTCATTGTCAGATGTTAGCTGATGTGGCCATGCCAGATCTCGCTGCTGTAGTGGTACTACTTTCACTGCTCTATCAGTTGTGGAGTTGTCTACACACAGATGCAGTTGTCCACATGGTTATGGTCATGGATGTAGTTGGGTTGAGAGCTCATCCAGCAGTCATCATTCACATTCAGGTAGCACCTTGACTTCTACCCGGAAACATGAAACTAGACGTCAAATTCCTGAAAGAGGTAGTTTACATGGTCAGGGGTATCACAAATTAATTAGATCTTCCATACACATCTCACACCTGTCCAGGATGCCAGGGCGTAGTGCTATTACAGATATGTAGCTGTGTTCCTGCAGACCCACACACAGTACAACTTATTCTGTCTATGACAAATCACGCATAAACACACACACACACACACACACACACACACACACACACACACACACACACACACACACACACATACACAAGCTCGCACACACACACACACACACACACACACACACACACACACACACACACACACACACACACACACACAAACCTTTCTTCGAAACTTACTTCTTTACATGTGGAGGTACTAGTCCTGACAGTGCATACTTGCTCTGACACTCGTCTCTCACATGTGCACACACTTCATTTGTGTTAGGCTTGCTTTCCTCTAACCCCTCCATTTTGCAAGTGATGGTGACTGTGCCTTGCTCTTTGCATAATTCTGTTTACTTTGGGCTGCCTGTGTCTGACGGACAACTAGCCAGCCAATGATTGCTTGGTCAAATGTCTGTTTTCATCAGGACATGTTATAATTTTCAGTTTGTTTTAGTCTGCTTAAGTTCAGTAGTGTTATATTTTATAAGCAAAGAATAATCCACGACCTTGAAGAAAGGAACCAGAACTCTGCTAAAGTCCACAAGGCTGTATTTTTATTTCTGAAGTGTTCCAAAAGTCACAGATAAAATCACACTGAAGTATTCCAAAAATCACAGATAAAATCACACAAGCGCTTTCGCTCAGGCAGTCCTGAGCTTTATTAAGTGAAAACAAAATGCAGTATGCAGTAACCTCCATTAAATAGCCTAGCAATTATACAATTAATTAATTAGTAAGTCTAGTACTAAGGTGTGGTGCTTTGGAGTTGGATGTTAAAAAGTTAGTCATTATACCAACTCAAAATGAAATGTTTGCAACAACATCTGCACTTAAATAAAATGACTAATCATAAAAACATTTTAAAATACCAGTTTCCTAGGTTTCAGAACATAAAAGTCTGAAGTCTGGTTGGGGTTGTAGATTGTTAAGGAATATGCTTAAAGATGTGTTTGGATTGTCAGTGAATTGTTAAAACTTTTTCTTTTATTATTACTTTGCACTGATAAAGACATGCAATAAAATGTGCGTGAGATATTTTTGATGCCCATCCATATACCATTTCATATAGAATTTGATTTATTAGTCAGAATCCTAAAACCGTGGATGTTCAGTAATTTAATATGCTGTGTGGGGATGCTGTAGTATGAAGGGGTCAAGTATGAGAGTTATAACCTAGCCCTCCTAAGCTTGAGGACCGGTTTAATGCTGATCATCCCATTCAGACCTGGTGGCTTCCCTGCATTCAGTCTCAACTGCCATAATAGTTCACGGTAGCCCAAGGTGGATTCCCAGTCACCACCTCTTGCATCTGGCTCAACCTGTTCCAGAACTAGAAACTGAATTTTGGGATCTGGGCAGGAGAGTGAGTGTTTATAGAAGGCATTGGTTTCCTTCTTCCTGGTCATGTCATAAAGATGCTCGTAGATCGTTTCCTTAATTCCCTCTCAGTTTTGCCCACATAGAAACTTTGACAGTTGGTGCACATCCCCAAGTATCGACCCTCTAGAGGCACAGGTGTAAAATCCAGTGGGGTGTATCTTGTAGTTCCTAGACGGAGGTATGGTGCTGTTTCTTTAGATATGGCATGACATTGGGCACAGGCACCACATCTGAAAGTGCCCAGCCTTGGTTGTTTTACCTTCATCTTTTTCTTTGATTTCTTTCAAATAATTCCTTTAGATTGGCCCTCTTTTACGAACAAAACTGGGTTTAGGTGGTATATAGTCTTTTAGTTCTTCAAAGAGGGTTAAAACCGCCAGTGATGTAAGATTGTTTCTTCCAATTCATAGGAATTTGATGAGTATGTGTGTGCAAAACTGTTAGTGTGAACAGTGTCCTTGTTTTGTGTATTGTTGGTCACTGGTACAAACCCCCTAGTATTGGTTTGTAGAGGGAATGTCGTGCAGATTTTACCTCTGCTGCTAGAGTTAGAAATAGTTCCAGAGGGTAACCTCTCTCCAAAAAGCTTTTCAAAATTCCACCTCAGAATCAAAATCTTTCTCCGTACTGCATATTCTACTTGCTCTGATGAGCTGCCCTTAATGATCCCCTCTTTTGATATGGTGGGTGGGCACTTTCAAGTGTAGCAAGGAGTTGGAAAATGTTGCCTTGCGATGTAGTTTGGAATGGAAAGTTTTCTGATTGTAGTCCTTGTAAAGAGTAATGTCCAGATAATGAAGTTCGTGCTGATCCACTGTGTGTGTGAATTGTAGGAAATTCGTTGTTGAATTGATGTGTATAAGGAATTCAGATAGGTTCCCTTCAGAGCCAGACCATAAAATACAGATGTCATCCAAATAGCGTCTGTAGAACAGAATGTGATCTTTCCATGGGGGTATTAGAACGAATGTATGCTCCCACATGTGCAATATTACATTTGCGTAGAAGGATGCACAAGATGCCCCCATGGCAACCCCCTTGCGTTGCCGGTATAATTCACCATTAAAAAAGATGAAGTTGTTGGACAAAACCATCTCCATCAATCGGCCGGAATTGTAGTGGGTTTATTCCTTTATGGGTTTTAGGTATCCCAAAGATGACTGGTATTCTGGGCTTTTCCACATGTAAATAGTTATAGACCTTTTCATTGATGGCCTGTTGTAATAGAAGGCCTGTTTACATGTGGAAAAGCCCAGAATACCAGTCATCTTTGGGATACCTAAAACCCATAAAGGAATAAACCCACTACATCCCGATTGTATCAGGAGCAGGTGGAGTGACTGAGCCCCTGGGAAAATTTATTGATTACATGACTAAAGAATACACATCTTTATTGTCCCACGTTTGCAAGGATTCTTGGCACTTCCTCCAGGACATTCCCACCTCTTGCTACTCCCCAGACACCTTAATGGTCACAGTGGACATCAAAGATCTGTTTTCCAGCATCCCTCATCAAATAGGTTTGGAATGGTTTGCCCAATTTCTAGGCCAGAAGACAACCCTTAGTAACAAAATGTCCAACTTGCTCACCGAAATGATGGAGATGGTTTTGTCCAACAACTTCATCTTTTTTAATGGTGAATTATACCGCAAAGCAAGGGGTTGCCATGGGGCATCTTGTGCATCCTTCACGCAAATGTAATATTGCACATGTGGGAGCATACATTCGCTCTAATACCCCATGGAAAGATCACATTCTGTTCTACAGACGCTATTTGGATGACATCTGTATTTTATGGTCTGGCTCTGAAGGAACCTATCTGAATTCCTTATACACATCAATTCAACAACGAATTTCCTACAATTCACACACACAGTGGATCAGCACGAACTTCATTATCTGGACATTACTTTACAAGGACTACAATCAGAAAACTTTCCATTCCAAACTACATCGCAAGGCAACATTTTCCAACTCCTTGCTACACTTCAAAGTGCCCACCCACCATATCAAAAGAGGGGATCATTAAGGGCAGCTCATCAGAGCAAGTAGAATATGCAGTAATGGAGAAAGATTTTGATTCTGAGGTGGAATTTTGAAAAGCTTTTTGGAGAGAGGTTACCCTCTGAACTATTTCTAACTCTAGCAGCAGAGGTAAAATCTGCACGACATTCCTCTACAAACCAATACTAGGGGGTTTGTACCAGTGACCAACAATACACAAAACAAGGACACTGTTCACACTAACAGTTTTGCACACACATACTCATCAAATTCCTATGAATTGGAAGAAACAATCTTACATCACTGGCGGTTTTAACCCTCTTTGAAGAACTAAAAGACTATATACCACCTAAACCCAGTTTTGTTCGTAAAAGAGGGCCAATCTAAAGGAATTATTTGAAAGAAATCAAAGAAAAAGATGAAGGTAAAACAACCAAGGCTGGGCACTTTCAGATGTGGTGCCTGTGCCCAATGTCATGCCATATCTAAAGAAACAGCACCATACCTCCTGCCTAGGAACTACAAGATACACCCCACTGGATTTTACACCTGTGCCTCTAGAGGGTCAGATACTTGGGGATGTGCACCAACTGTCAAAGTTTCTATGTGGGCAAAACTGAGAGGGAATTAAGGAAACGATTCACGAGCATCTTTATGACATGACCAGGAAGAAGGAAACCAATGCCTTCTATAAACACTCACTCTCCTGCCCAGATCCCAAAATTCAGTTTCTAGTTCTGGAACAGGTTGAGCCAGATGCAAGAGGTGGTGACTGGGAATCCACCTTGGGCTACCGTGAACTATTATGGCAGTTGAGACTGAATGCAGGGAAGCCACCAGGTCTGAATGGGATGATCAGCATTAAACCGGTCCTCAAGCTTAGGAGGGCTAGGTTATAACTCTCATACTTGACCCCCTTCACACTACAGCATCCCCACACAGCATATTAAATTACTGAGCATCCACGGTTTTAGGATTCTGACTAATAAATCAAATTCTATATGAAATGGTATATGGATGGGCATCAAAAATATCTCACGCACATTTCATTGCATGTCTTTATCAGTGCAAAGTAATAATAAAAAGAAAAAAGTTTTTAACAATTCACTGACAATCCAAACACATCTTTAAGCATATTCCTTAACAATCTACAACCCCAACCAGACTTCAGACTTTTATGTTCTGAAACCTAGGAAACTGGTATTTTAAAATGTTTTTATGATTAGTCATTTTATTTAAGTGCAGATGTTGTTGCAAACATTTCATTTTTGAGTTGGTATAATGACTAACTTTTAACATCCAACTCCAAAGCACCACACCTTAGTACTAGACTTACTAATTAATTAATTGTATAATTGCTAGGCTATTTAATGGAGGTTACTGCATACTGCATTTTGTTTTCACTTGATAAAGCTCAGGACTGCCTGAGCGAAAGCGCTGTGTGATTTTATCTGTGATTTTGGAATACTTCAGTGTGATTTTATCTGTGACTTTTGGAACACTTCAGAAATAAAAATACAGCCTTGTGGACTTTAGCAGAGTTCTGGTTCCTTTCTTCAAGGTCGTGGATTATTCTTTGCTTGTCTTTGTTTTTTGTGCATTACTTCACTTGATCCTGTCTGCCATGGCCAATGGAGAAGAAACCTTTAACCCAGGAGAAACTCCTGAAATGCTGAAAAACACTACAAATGATCTTCCGGTGAGCAGAGCGGAGTTCAACCAAGTACTGGTTGCACTCAAGGAGCTCACTAACTTGCTGAAACCCACCACGGCTGCTTCACCAGGGCTAGCTTGCAACCAGCAGCAAGCACTACAAAACAACTTTGGATTACCGGTAATTGCGGACCCGGAAGAGGGTACAAGCTCCACTATATCCTCCACGGACATGTCTGGCCGGATCCAAAAGAAACAACTTTACTGCCGCCATGAAGCTACCAGAGCTCCTGAAACAAACGTACAACCAGGGACCAATGGAACTAGTAATCCTGCTCTGAAACATAGAAACAAGGATGTAAACTTTACAAAATGGGCTGGACAACGCTTCACCTTTTCTAAAGGTAGTAACAACACTAACAATTTTTCTAACTTTGATCAGAGCATGGACTTGTTCAAGGACAAATTATACTCCTTAAGGAGTACACAGCTAGAGATAGACTATTTGAATGAATGTCTGAGAGTAAAACGTGTCCCGAAAGGGCTACGCTTTTTTAAATTTCCAAACAATGTTCAGTATGGTACTGATTATTATTTTAACTTGTGTGAGATTTTTGATAAAGCTGGATTGGAGATGTTGCATTTAATGGTAGGGGAATATGAACTGAAAGCACAAGCATTAATGACTGAGCTAGACACTTTAAACAATGAGTTAACATCTAGTACTAATTTTAGTGCTTTTAAATCAAACTATGACAAGGATTTTGATAATGTTGATGTTTTTTGTGATAAGATTCTTAACAGAAAACTAAGAAAATTGGAACGTGATCTCATCGAATACAGGGATGGCCTTGCCTACCCTAGCCCCAATGGTTACAATAAAACTTCTTCCAAAAACAACACCACAAACACAGATAGGGCTAGTGACACATATGACAGACAAGAGGAACCCCTTAGAAGAAGTGAAAGGCTAGCAGAGAAGAACAGAAGGGGTACTAACAACCAGGATTTTCAGCAGAACCCCGGCCAGACCCGGTTTGGGGACAGAGACAAAGACAGGCACCGAGGTCTTGGAATTTTGTTCACTAACAAACCACCACACACCCACTACCCTAACATCCCTGGATGACCCTACAACTGACCAAGCCCCAAATCTGGGTTTACACAACCAAAACCCTACTAATATTGAGGGTAACTGCACTATTTTAAGGAGAAACAACTTTGCCATATACAATTACACGGACATGAACCTTCCTACAAATGCTTTTGATATTTTCACCCGAGGGTTACATTTTGTCCCAACTAAACCCATGAATTTAACACAAGCTCTGATAGATTTAAAAATGTTTACCAGAGCTTTAAATTTAAATTTGATTTTTAAAGGGCAAACACTTAATGCAGCAGGCCCAACGCGTACAAGTCTCTTTAACCCCCCACTACACCCAATAATTCTCTTCTTTGAAAAGTTAGTGGAGAATGACTTCAGGAAAGTATATAATAATCAAGAAATTCTACTTCATCCAAATTTTTCTGAACAAGAAATGAATTTTATTGAACACTTGCATGAAGAGAAAATCAGGGTCATGAAACCTGATAAAGGAGGGGGAATTGTCCTTATGTTCTCAGAGGACTACGAAGCCCACATGCACATTATGTTGCAGAATGACGAACAATACGAGACGGTTTCACGAAACGAGATCAATATAGCCTTTGCTGAGATTAAGTACTATCTTACTGACCTTCTATTACAACAGGCCATCAATGAAAAGGTCTATAACTATTTACATGTGGAAAAGCCCAGAATACCAGTCATCTTTGGGATACCTAAAACCCATAAAGGAATAAACCCACTACAATTCCGGCCGATTGTATCAGGAGCAGGTGGAGTGACTGAGCCCTGGGAAAATTTATTGATTACATGACTAAAGAATACACATCTTTATTGTCCCACGTTTGCAAGGATTCTTGGCACTTCCTCCGGGACATTCCCACCTCTTGCTACTCCCCAGACACCTTAATGGTCACAGTGGACATCAAAGATCTGTTTTCCAGCATCCCTCATCAAATAGGTTTGGAATGGTTTGCCCAATTTCTAGGCCAGAAGACAACCCTTAGTAACAAAATGTCCAACTTGCTCACCAAAATGATGGAGATGGTTTTGTCCAACAACTTCATCTTTTAATGGTGAATTATACCGCAACGCAAGGGGTTGCCATGGGGGCATCTTGTGCATCCTTCTCGCAAATGTAATATTGCACATGTGGGAGCATACATTCGCTCTAATACCCCCATGGAAAGATCACATTCTGTTCTACAGACGCTATTTGGATGACATCTGTATTTTATGGTCTGGCTCTGAAGGGAACCTATCTGAATTCCTTATACACATCAATTCAACAACGAATTTCCTACAATTCACACACACAGTGGATCAGCACGAACTTCATTATCTGGACATTACTCTTTACAAGGACTACAATCAGAAAACTTTCCATTCCAAACTACATCGCAAGGCAACATTTTCCAACTCCTTGCTACACTTCGAAAGTGCCCACCCACCATATCAAAAGAGGGGGATCATTAAGGGGCAGCTCATCAGAGCAAGTAGAATATGCAGTACGGAGAAAGATTTTGATTCTGAGGTGGAATTTTTGAAAAAGCTTTTTTTGGAGAGAGGTTACCCTCTGGAACTATTTCTAACTCTAGCAGCAGAGGTAAAATCTGCACGACATTCCCTCTACAAACCAATACTAGGGGGGGGGTTTGTACCAGTGACCAACAATACACAAAACAAGGACACTGTTCACACTAACAGTTTTGCACACACATACTCATCAAATTCCTATGAATTGGAAGAAACAATCTTACATCACTGGCCGGTTTTAACCCTCTTTGAAGAACTAAAAGACTATATACCACCTAAACCCAGTTTTGTTCGTAAAAGAGGGCCAATCTAAAGGAATTATTTGAAAGAAATCAAAGAAAAAGATGAAGGTAAAACAACCAAGGCTGGGCACTTTCAGATGTGGTGCCTGTGCCCAATGTCATGCCATATCTAAAGAAACAGCACCATACCTCCCGTCTAGGAACTACAAGATACACCCCACTGGATTTTACACCTGTGCCTCTAGAGGGGTCGTATACTTGGGGATGTGCACCAACTGTCAAAGTTTCTATGTGGGCAAAACTGAGAGGGAATTAAGGAAACGTATCTACGAGCATCTTTATGACATGACCAGGAAGAAGGAAACCAATGCCTTCTATAAACACTCACTCTCCTGCCCAGATCCCAAAATTCAGTTTCTAGTTCTGGAACAGGTTGAGCCAGATGCAAGAGGTGGTGACTGGGAATCCACCTTGGGCTACCGTGAACTATTATGGCAGTTGAGACTGAATGCAGGGAAGCCACCAGGTCTGAATGGGATGATCAGCATTAAACCGGTCCTCAAGCTTAGGAGGGCTAGGTTATAACTCTCATACTTGACCCCTTCATACTACAGCATCCCCACACAGCATATTAAATTACTGAACATCCACGGTTTTAGGATTCTGACTAATAAATCAAATTCTATATGAAATGGTATAGGGATGGGCATCAAAAATATCTCACGCACATTTTATTGCATGTCTTTATCAGTGCAAAGTAATAATAAAAAGAAAAAAGTTTTTAACAATTCACTGACAATCCAAACACATCTTTAAGCATATTCCTTAACAATCTACAACCCCAACCAGACTTCAGACTTTTATGTTCTGAAACCTAGGAAACTGGTATTTTAAAATGTTTTTATGATTAGTCATTTTTATTTAAGTGCAGATGTTGTTGCAAACATTTCATTTTTGAGTTGGTATAATGACTAACTTTTTAACATCCAACTCCAAAGCACCACACCTTAGTACTAGACTTACTAATTAATTAATTGTATAATTGCTAGGCTATTTAATGGAGGTTACTGCATACTGCATTTTGTTTTCACTTGATAAAGCTCAGGACTGCCTGAGCGAAAGCACTTGTGTGATTTTATCTGTGATTTTTGGAATACTTCAGTGTGATTTTATCTGTGACTTTTGGAACACTTCAGAAATAAAAATACAGCCTTGTGGACTTTAGCAGAGTTCTGGTTCCTTTCTTCAAGGTCGTGGATTATTCTTTGCTTGTCTTTAGTGTTATATTTTATACTGATCATATATACAGTAGTAGTATTACTAGTAATAGTAGTAACAATGGTAGTAATAGTAATAGTAGTAGTAGTAGCAGCAGTAGTACAATATTGTTACATATATATTGCTATTTGTTCAGCCCCTTGTGCAAATGATGCTGAGACTGCATTGACCCCTGCTGGCATTTCTGTCTTGGTTACTTATGTCTGATGCATAGTAGTGTACAGACCAAGCATGTTTTTAGGCAATATCTTCTTTATTTATACTGTTAGATTGCAACTCCTCATGTGTTTCTTAAATGCTTATCTTTTCATTGGTAGTCATAACGTTCTATAAATATGCTTGATTTCCTACCTTTGTGTATGACGATGACATTGCCCTACTCCCTGTGGGTTTGTTTGATATGGGACTGCTTTGGCTTGACACACAGGTTGGGAATATAATACATATGCAGGAAAAATATTTTTTTTTCATTTAAAAGCTTCCTAATTGGTTTGGTCTGTATATGTTGCATATATCATAGGATCATAGTATCATAGGAGGTTGCTAGGCTATTGACTCTGAGACCCTTATAAGCCTAGCCAAGAGTTTTGCCCATGTTTAGACAAGTCAGCATCCAGAGCCCCTGTCCAGCAGGGATACAGGTGGAATCCCAGGAGTGTATTTTCTATTTCCCATCCAGTTATCCAGGTTGCGCTTAAAAAGGGATAATGAGGTACTCTGCTTGACATGGAGGGGGAGTCTATTCCACAGATAGGGGGAGTCTCTGGGACACAAATCTGTCCCATCAACAAGTCCTATTGATATCACAGACCAGGTTGAGGTCACGCGTTAGGTTTCCTCGAGTGGAGCTTGACTTGTGGATATGCAGCAGTTCCATCAAAGCGGGGTCTGAGATTGCTTTGTATGTCAGACAGAGGTCACCTCTGAGGCATCTGTATGAAACTGAGTAGAGGGACAGGGCTTTTAGCCTATCTGTGTAGGGTAGGTGATTGAGGCCCTGGATTCTCCTGGTGAGAACCTCTGTGGTCTCTCTACCTGCTGCATGCACTTTGCAAGGTACCTGCCAAAGGGGGCATTGTACTCAATAACTGGCTTTATAAGGCAAGAATACAGGGATGTTATAACCTCTTTGTCTATGGATGAGATACCCTTACTTATGAGGTGGGCCATGTAGAAAGCTTTCCATACAATTGAAGCAATATGGTGGTCAAAAGTTAGGTTGCTATCAACCTGAGTGCCCAAATCCCTCACTACTGATTGTGCACTTAGGCTGTCGTTATTAATGTTATAATATGTGGGGACATCACTTTCCCCAAAGGGGATGATGATGCATTTTTTGGCATTCAGCTTGAGGCCATATTTCTGGCACCAATCATTTGTTTGGGTGAGACCCTCTTGGAGGGCATCCACATCACTTGGGGAATTGATGACTGTGCCCAGCTTGCAGTCATCTGCACACTTGGTCAGCCATAGCTCACAAGTTTTGGCCTGCACCTCAGAGAAGTATATCCCAAATAACAGAATTCCAAGACAAATCCCTGGGGTACGCCACTCGTTACGGGTCTACTGCTTGAGGTGGCTTCCCCTATTTTGATTAGGTGGGTTCTATCAGTGAGCCAGTTTGCTACCTATTTGGTAACATATGGATTGATGCCTAGTTGAGAGAGCTTATCTACTATGCCCGAGTGGAGAATAGTGTCAAAGGCTTTAGCCAGGTCAAGGTAGGTGGTGTGCACCATCTTCTCCTTTATCCATGGCTTTGGTGACTGTCTCAAAGAAGTAGACCAGATTTAACAGACTTGATCTCCGCTTGACAAAGCCAAACTGTGTGGGGTCGAGTGTTTGGAGGTTGCCAATGTCCCTGTTAATGAGGTCCATGATAATCCATTCCATGGCCTTGCAGATCAAACTAGTTAGGCTGATGGGTCTACAATTTTCTGGATCGGTGGACGCTTCACCTTTGTGTAAAGGGATGACAGTGGCTGTTCTCCACTAGGCTGGAACAAAGCTGGTACTCAGGCTTTGGGTGAATAGGGTGCCTAATGGTGCTGCAGGTTCCTGCCTGAGTTCATGTAGGATGCAGCCTGGGATGTTATTGGGTCCCATGGAGGCTGTATCTTTTGCCTTTGAGAGGGCAGTGATGACCTGTTCCCTAGAGATAAGGGTGGGGGGCACATACTGGGGATGTCCTGATTTACTGATGGGAGGGACAGAGGGGAGACATTTTCACTGAATCTGTCCGCCAGTAGATTGGCTATATCTATAACATTTGTGTATGTGATGTCCTTGACCACCAGTTCTGAACAGATCTGGGTGCTTCCTTTGTGAATGCGAACATATGTGAAGAAGGCCTTATGATTGTCTCTAGTAGATGTAGCCAATTTGGACTCAAAGTTAGTTTTAGAGGATTTCACTAGTGCTCTTATTTGCTTGTTCAGGCTAAGTAGAGATTGCTTACAATTGGGCACCTGCCCCTTCTTGATCCTGGACAGTAATTTTTTCCTTTTTTATATAGTTTATTTATTACAGATGTCCATCAGACAGGTTTACTCTTCCTTGCGGAAGATAATTTTGTCCTGTCAGGTATTCCTGATTCCATGCATCTATATAAATGCTCGTACAGTACTTTGGTGTAGATTTGGACATTGGTGCCAGTTCCTACAGTGGAGGAGGGGGTTGTGAAGCTGTTTATGCCATCCCTCAGGAGGTTGTAATCAGCTTTGGAGAATTTTTTTTGTTTGACCCTAGCTATAGGGGGGTCAGGGGAGGTGGTGACTTTGAAAGTGACCGCTTTATGGTTGGATCTTACCAGGGAGGATGATACCATAGAGGTGCTGCAGTGGTTACTCATGTTGGTTAAGACCAAGTCCAAGATATTATCACATCTTGTGGGGGTATCAACTAGCTGTTCCAAGATATTTGCATTGATAAAATCGAGGAATCTCTAGCATTTGTGTGCTGGCATGAGTAGTTTTTCCATTCAATGGTTGGGTAATTAAAGTCACCCAGGATCAGGGTAAAGGGTTGAATCTTGATAGATTTGAAGAGGTCCAGATAGGTAGACTGGGCATCTTGAGTCAAATTTGGGGGCCTGTAGCTAGCTATAATTTAAATAGGGGTTTTGTCAATGGTTAACTACATCTGGATTGTCTCCTGTGTGTCATACTGTTTGACCAGCCTGGAGGTGTGTGTGTCTTTAATATATATTGAAACTCCACCTCTTTTGGCTTTGTTGCCCACATTTTGGGGTCTGAATGTATGATAGGATGAGTAACCAGATAACGCTGGGGTGCTCTCCGCAGCTTTGAACCAGATTTCTGTGGCTGCACAAATGTCAGAATTTTCCAGGGTTAAGAATGCTTGCAATGAGTGCAGTTTCATGTTTAGACTCCTAGCGTTTAGCAGCATGACTTTTAATTTGCATTTTTCTGAGATTTTTATGTTGGTATTATCGAGCCCATGACTTTTCCTAAAAAAGACACTATGGGGGAAGCAAGGGCCTTTGCCAGAAGTCTGAAGCCCAAGTGAGACAGATACAGTCAATCTCTAGCAAGGTAACATGGTCTGTCGATCATATCTTCCAGGCTGTCAGACACTGGATCCCCCTGGAATAACATCAGAAACTAAGCCAATTGTTAAAGTCAATCATTTTCTGTTTGTATTGAGGCATCATTCTGGGTGACGGTAGAATGCTGCTTAAGGCTAGGGACATACTTGCCTGGGAGACATATTTAGTGAGCTCAGTCATGTGTCCCTTCATCTTCATCTCACACCAACATGGACTATGACAGAGTCATAACAGTACCTGTTGTTGAGAGACTTGAGTGCATGTGTGATATGGTGGGTTCTGGCATCTGACAAACAACTAACCGTGACTTTCTCCTTATCCAGCCTGGTGAGAGGCACATCTGTGTGTCTTACAATGGTGTCTCCTATGACTAATATGTTGGGTTAATGGTTAGGCCTTAGTGGTTGCGAGACACTGGTGTGTGGACTATGCATGGTATGTGGTGTGGAGGGTTGTGGAGTTCTCATGTGTTTTTGCCTCTGAGGTCTCCTTTGTTTGGGTTTGTTTTTGTTGAGAACCTCCACATATATGAGTGTGTGTTGTGTAGTTGTGGGTGGTGTTTGAGGTGTAGTGATTGTGTTGACAGCCTTCTCGGTGCCAGATATACTGGCTTGTGAGGGAGAGAGCATAGACTGTATCTTCTTTATGTAATTGCATCGCTCACAAATTGTGTTCCTAGGTGGTAGTAGTAGATGGTTGTCCATGTACATGAGGCAGTTGCTACAATGTCTCAGGATGCCCATATCAACCATTCTGGCAGGAGAAACTGTAGGAAATTGTTCATCCATATTTGTCAGAATCTGAGGGAGAGAGGCATGCATGTAGATTACTTATAACATTTATGTATAGTTGATTAATAGTTTGATGTTACTGAAGTACAGAACACAAACATAGGTAGGCATTATCTGTTCATTACAGGTTCATCATTCATCTTTATTACTGCTTCTGACAACATTCTACTCTAGGTTTGCCCATGTCTGATGTTTACAGTAGTCATCCAGTATATGGTTAAATAAAGGCAGGTAAATTTGCATGCATCAGTGATACTATTTGTATGTGCTTACTTCCTCTTCTTTTATAATTAAGTGGTGAGTGTGTGTGCTATTTACTGCCTCTTAGCCAGTGCTATGGCATTTGTGCACTCATCCGTCTTTCACGATTGTTTCTAGCAGCAGGTTCTTCATCTGTACCCTCATTTGTGTCTGCTGGCCCTACCTGCGGTGCTGGGAACTGTGGTCTCTGTCATTGGGTCCCTGCTGCAACTGTTTTTTGAGCATGATTCTATATAACATATCACAGGCAGTAAATATTTTGGCAGAAGTGGTGAGGTGGGGCATATTGCAGTGCACCCTCAGATGTATGTATCTAGACATCAGAAATGTGATTTGAGAAAGCCAAATACATGTTCTATGATATTTATGGTCTGTGCATGTGCTTTGTTGTAACCTTGTTCAGTGGGTTATGTTGTTTCTCATGGGAATCATGAGCTAAAGTTCCAGTGCATATCCTGCACCACCCACTAGATGTCCTTGTGGAAAGTCGCCCCATGAAAACCTTAGGTGTAGGTTACAGGTGTGTGCGATAGGTGGTAGTCATGAAAACTACCAGGGTGACCTGCACACACATTATATATGATACTTTATGCATATCAGATCACCTAAAAATTGATGGAGTGACAGCCTCTTCTGTTTATGTATCCCCTTCACAGTTCACCAGGTGGAGCTTTTCTTTTAATATGGGTGCAGTCTATGGCTCCCACTACCTTAGAAAAATGTACTATGGCATAGGCATTTTGCATGGTGGTAGCTCTCTCCTCTGGGATACATAGAAACCAGATATGCTACTCCAGATATTGCAGCATTTCACTGAGAAAGTGGTAGAATATTCTTGTGGCAGAGGCCTGTGACACCGCTACTGGGTCCCCAGTGGGTCACTGAAATGACTCAGTAGCTAGTATAGCTAATGCAGCAAGGACCTTCATTTCCATTAGTATTGGTTCTCTATGATTTCTATCGGACTTCAGGTGAGGATGGCAGATGTCCACTATTTGTTCTGTAGTATCCCTGCCTGCTCTCCAGTGCTCTATTACTTTTATTTGATGGAGTCCAAGATAAGTCAAATGTGGCCTGAGTACCTTATGCCATATTGGCTTTGGTCTGGTAACAACACCTTGTATTAGAGCCTTTTGAAAATATAGTTTTACAATGTTTACAGCAACCCCTAACATTTTTCAAAGTTTCCCAGTGGCTGTATTTCAGCATGTCTTGGAATTCAGAGCTAAGGCAAGTGTGATATGTCACACTTATTTTGTTTCTGAATCACTCCACTGTGATTATTTGCTATGTCAGCATGTATTTCAGCTATTTATTCCCACATTAGCATATTTGGCTGCTAGCCTTTGTTTTGCAGCCAGACACAATCTGTACTGCTGTTTGTTGAATTGTAAACAGCTCTCCAGTTGCTTCTTGTCATGCAAACGAACTTAGAGAAATCTATAGGCTTTCATGAATCCTGGCCATTGTGATTTTGAGATGGCATAGTGGTGCTGTGGTTGACATTGTTGCCTCGTATTGGCTGGTTCACTGGTTCATTTCTTGGCAGGGCTAGCTTCATTGCAGTGTCTGCACATCCACCCTGTGTCAGTGTAGGCTTTTGTTTGATATCTGGTTTCCTCCCACGTCAGTAAGATGTGTCATTGTTGAACAGCTGATCTTCTAAATTCCCCACGAGTGTTCACAGCATGTTTGTGTGTGAATGTGTGTCTTTGTTCTGTTCAATTGCTGCCCTGATGAGGATTAGATTCATTGCTGTGCTTCCACTGAATGCCAGAATAAGCTCTAGTTACAGTGCGACTCTAAGTTGGATTAAGCAGGTAACAGATGAATGAATGAATGCAAGCTATTATTCATGTCAGTATGCACATCTTCAGCTTGTACTGTTTTACTGTGTAACAAATCATAGCTTTAAATAGATGTATCATTCCAGTCTACTTATTGCAAATAAAGTATTAAATCAATCATTCAATCAATTTATAAAAACAATTACAATACATAAAATAGCTACATAACAAACTGAGTTGATTTGTAGGTAAATAAATTGGAGATATTAGCATTACATGGATATTAGAAAATGTCATCATTATGTAACCTTCCAGCTATCCTGTAGTGCTGTACAATAAATAAAACAACGTGTTCTAATTGTATAAAGCATATAAAACTGTGACTGTATTTTGTTACGCACCAAAAATGAGTATTTTACTGTGCAGCAAAAAGAAGAAAAAATACCTTTCTTGAACAGAAGACAAAAAAAATTTCTTTTAGATGTGTGTTCTTGAATGCATTTATAGTATTATGAGATTTATATTTTTATATGTATGTCATTTATTGCAATATAGTTTTCACTGTTAATGTCCAAACAGGCTTATTTATTTATAAATGAAATTAATTTTACTTATCAATAATTTCCAGTAACCACCTTTATTGCAGACAGGATTATTTACCTTGTTGGTTGATTGCATCATTTTACTGCATGTAATTCAATAAATTATGGATATAGATTGTTGTGGCTAGTCTAGCAAGCAATACTTTTGTTCATGGAATGTAGTTTTGGAATGGTGGCTACAGGCAAAAAATAATATAAAAAATAAAAACTCGATGTTGCCAGTTAGAGGTGACTCTACATCAAGTTAAGCTATAGTATGAGAAATACTTGATGAATTAGCTGAGAAAAACATAAATGCTACTAACTGCAGAAATAAACATTATTATAAACTTGTTCATATAAATGGTTGTAGGCCATTTCTATGTCATGTGGATGTTACTAGAAAATACTGTAAGGTAAAGGACCACTACAAACAGAAACTGACAAAAAGTATATTTCTGGTCTTACTATGACATTCTAACAATTTAAATTTGCCAACAGTGCAGTAACTATTGATCACTAATTTTATTTTTATTCTGATCCCGAATTCCTATGCTAGTGGGATCTTGTTTTCTTGGAAAGCTACTTCTTGCCCATAATGCACTGTCAAGTCACAGCTGATGAAATTGCAATGCTTAAGTATGTCTTGTCAGATCACAACCATATTCACTTAAAAGGGAAGTAGTGAAAAATTCTGTAAAATATGAGAATGCTCTGTAAAAATGACAGATTTTTTTTTGCAGTGACTCTTACATATGAAGTTCCTGTATATATTTTACAACTTCTGTTCTTTGAGAACAATAAAGAAATTGTTGATTTTACAGCACTTTTTTTAAAGTGATAATTTGTGAGTTTCAGGTCCTGTCTTTGGTATCTGAATCGACCAGAGTGTAATTCTTCCTGGCTTCAAAGGTCAGCTTATCAACAAAGTTGCTGTAAGTGGTTGTCAGGTTTATTTATCTCTAAACAACAAAAGTGTCAGTAAGTTCATTACTTCAATTAATGGAAAGAATGCAGCTTTGTTTGATAGTACATAGTAAAAAAGAATGGCTTTATGACCACAGTACACACACACACACACACTTATATATATATATATATATATATATATATATATATATATATATATATTCATAGGTAAGTACTAGGTTATTGGCCATGGGGCCTACGTAAGCCTAGCCAAAAAAGTTTCCTGGCTTTTGCCATCCAAGAAAATGATTTTCCTGTGCCCCTGTTAAGCAGTGCCACAGAAGTGATCCCCGGGGTGAATTTATTTCCCATCCAGTCTTCAAGATATTTCTTAAAGAGGGCCAATGATGAGCTTTGCTTGACATGAATGGGTAGTTTGTTCCAGAGTATGGGAAGTCTCTGGGACAGGAATCTATCCCTCCAGCATGTTCTGTTTATTGTGGTGACAAGGTTTAGGTCCCTGGAGTGTGCGGTTTGGAGAGACTGGGATTTCTTTAAGTGTAGCATGTCCAACAGCTCTGGGTTTGACACAGCTGTGTATGTTAGGCAGAGATCACCTCTGAGCAGGTGATATGCGATGGAGTAGAGCTGGAGTTTTTTGAGACGGTCTGCGTATGGCATCTGATTCTGGTAATCTTCTTAGTGAGGTATTTCTGTGGCCTTTCCAATTGTTGTAGGTGTCTTGTGAGATATATGCCAAATGGGGCATTGTACTCTATAATGGGTCGGATGAAGGATGAGATGAGAGGAACAATGACCTCCTTTTATCTAGAGGAGAACCCTTTTGTGATGAGGTGTGCCATGTAGAAGGATTTCCTGACTACTGTGGTGATGTGGTTATCAAAGGAGAGACTACTGTCCACCTGTCTCCCGAAGCCTCTTATCACACTTTCAGTGTTTAGTGAGCTACTGCCTATGTGGTAGTTCATGGCTACCGGGTTTTTCCCAAAGGGGATGACAATGCACTTCTTAGTATTGAGCTTGAGGCCATGACTTTGACACCAAGCATCTGTCTCTGTGAGGCCATTTTGTAGAATGTCTACATCATTAGGTGATTCTATTATGGCTCCCAGTTAGCAGTCATCTGCGAACTTTGTTAGCCAAAGACCTTCTGTGTTGGCCTGCATTTCAGAGAAGTAGGTGCCGAACAGGAGAGGACTCAGGACCGATCCCTGTGGTACTCCACTCATCACTGGTCTGAAGATGGACTTGGATTCGGCTACTTTTACTGTGTGGATTCTGTCAGTGAGCCAGTTGGCCACCCATCTTGTGACATAGGGATTTATGCCCAGTTTAGTGAGTTTATCTATAATTCCAGAGTGGGGAATGGTATCAAAAGCCTTGGAGATGTCAAGATAGGCTGTGTGCACTACCTTGCCCTTGTCTACAGCTCTAGTGACTGCTTCAAAGAAGTCAATCAGGTTTAGTAGACATGATCTACCTTTTACAAACCCAAACTGAGTGGGGTCCAGGGATTGGAGGTTACCTATTTCTTTGTTTATAAGCTCCATGATGAAACATTCCATGGCCTTGCAGACCAGGCTCATCAGGCTAATGGGGAGGTAGTTTCTGGGGTCTGTGGTGGCACCCCCTTTGTGGAGTTATATAACTGTTGCTGTGCACCATTAAGTAGGCACATAGTCTGAGGTGAGGCTATGATTGAACATGGTACTTAGGTAGAGTGCCAGTTTGTTCTGTAGTTTGTGCAGTACACAGCCTAAGATGTTTTCTGGTCCCATGGATGCTGTGTTCTTGGCTTTGGAGAATGTGGTCTTTACTTGTTCATCCGTGATTACAGGGGCTTTGCATTCTTCTGGTATTAAGATGGGCCCTTTGGAGGGTGAGAGGGAGGTAAAGTTAGCACTGATCCTATCTGCCAGGATGTTGGCAATATCGGTTGGTTCTGTATATTTAGTGCCATTGTGCTGTAGCTCAGACCAGATCTGAGTGTTGCCATTGAGATTATTGACATAGCTGTAGAACGCTTTGTGGTTGTCTTTGGAATCAGTGGCGATTTTATTTTCATAACTGGCTTTGGAGGATTTTAAGAGGGATCTCAGCTTCTTGCTGAGGCTGACCAGGGAGTTCCACCAATCTTGGGTTTTTACTCTTTTTTTGCAACAGGTTCTTCCTTCTGTTATAGAGTTTGTTTATGGCAGGGGACCACCAGATTGGCTTCCTATTTTTGGAGGATAGCATCTTGGTTCTGTTGGGGTGGAGTGACCCATGCACTCATGTATGTGCTTATACAGTGCATTTGTGTAATACCTCTATTTTCCATCTGCAAGGGTGTCTTGAAGTTTGCCTCTTCTGTTTTAAGAATCATGAAGCTGGCTTTGGAGTAGTTTTTGATGGTGGTTTCCTGAATGGGGGGGTGGGTGTGGGATATGGATGTCTAGGGTGATTAGCTTGTGGTTGGATCTGACCAGTGAGGAGTTGACCTCTGGCATGGAACCTCAGTTACCCATATTGGTAATGACCAGGTCCAGGATATTGCTGCCCCTGGTGGGGGTGTGGACAAGCTGATCCAAGGCATTGGAATTTAAGAATTCCAGAAAATGTTGAGCGAATGAGTTGGTATATGAGTAGTTTTCCCAGTTGATGATGGAGTTGTTGAAATCGCCCATAATTAAGCTATTGGGTTGTACCTTAATATTTTCCAGTATCTTAAGAAATGAAGAGTGGGAATCCTGAGGCATGGTGGGGGATCTGTAACAAGCTACAACCTGGATTGCAGTCTTGCCCAGTGTTAGGTGGATAATTTCAGATGCATTATGTTGAGCAACTAGCCTGGAGGTGTGGATATCCTTAATGAATATGGTCATGCTTCCACCTTTAGTGTTTCGGTCTAGGTTAGGTGACCGAAAGGTGTTGTATGATTTATAGCCTGGTAATGCAGGGGTCCTCTCTGGAACCTTGAACCAGGTTTCTGTCACTGCACAGATGTCGATGTTCTCCATTTTAAGGAGTGCCTCGAGTGAGTGCATTTTGAGGTTTAGACTTCTAGCATTGAGTAGCATTACCCTCAAAGTTTGCTTGCTTGTACCTGTTACAGTGGTGAATTTAGCATTTGAACCTTGCCTAAAAAAGGCACTATAGGGGTGGGAAGAGCCTAAGCCAGTATCTGTAATCCCAGGGGCGACAGGTGCAGGCCATCTCTGGCAAAGCATCGTGGTCTGTCGACCATGTCGTCCCAGGCAAACAGATACTGGATCCCCTTAGAATGACACCAGAAGTTTAGCCAATTGTTGAAGTCAATCATTTTGTCCTTGTACTGTGGTATCATTCTGGGCAATGGCAGGATGCCACTCAGGGCTAGGGTCATACCTGCCTGGGCTACAAGATCCAAGATGTCCTCCATGTTTCTTTTCATGTAGTCCAGGGAGGTACGTCTCAGGTCACTCACACCAACATGGACAATGACAGAGTTGTATTTGTACTTGTTGTGGAGTGACCTGAGTGCATGCATTATGTGGCAGATCCTGGCACCTGACAGGCAGCTGACAGTAACTTTCTCCTTGTTTAACCTGGTGAGTGGGACATCAGTGTGCCTGACTATAGAGTCACCTATGACTAGTGTGTTGGGTACGTAGTTTTGCCTTATGGGCTGAGGTTGAGTGGCACACTGATTTTGTGGGCTATGTGTCATTTGGGTTGTGTTAGGGGTGTGTGTAAGTATATATGTATATATATATATATATATATATATATATATATATATATATATATGTATAGGTTTACTATCATTATGTAAAAAATTTAAAAAAAAAGTGTACTTATCAGCGAAGTGTTTTGCCGAAAGTACACAATTCCGAACCTTCCTAAAGTCGAAAAACAGCTGTTAATAATTTTCGACACTTAACAGCAATTCCACCCTTCCCTTAACTTCCTAACTAGCCTAAACTCATGTTTATGCAGGGGGGTAAGCCCTCCTGCACCCCCCTGTGGGGGGCTGCACCGCCTTCACCCCCCTAACTTAATATTCCAACACCAAGATCGCACTACAGTGAGGAAAGGGATGTATTTCCCTAATCGCACTGTACTGCGATCTCCTTACATGAGCGACCATTATAATTGCGAATCCACAGTCCATTCACAATAATAATGTTCGCTCACATAACCTGCTGAAATATGAAGTATTCGAACATCTGTTGTTGGAATACTTCATAGCCGTGCAATTGCACGGCAAAATTATAATGGTAAACCATATATATATATATATATATATATATATATATATATATATATATATATATATATATATATATATATATATGTATATATATATATATATATATATATATATGTATATATATATATATATATATATATATATATATATATATGTATATATATGTACATTTACAAACACACATATTTGTGTATGTATGTGTGTGTGCGTGTGTGTGTGTGTGTGTGTGTGTGTGTGTATATATATATATATATATATATATATATATATATATATATATATATATGGGTACGTATCACTTCACCTAAAAATCATTTCACCTAAACTCAATTCACCTAAACCAAATCACATGAAGTTCATTTCGCCTAAAACTCAGTTCACTGGCAAGTAGTACAATAAGGCAAATCAAAAGTATATGTCCTTTTCCCCACTGTAGTGCGATCCTGGTGTTAGTATATATAGTTGGGGGGGGGGGGGTGATAGGCAAGATGATGTTAGTTCAGAACAAATTCCTAATGAAAGTATTATGGTTTGCTAGGCCCCAACATGGTATGCACTGAGGAAACAGACTAGGATAGATATGCCACAGATAGGAAGAAACAGCTAAGTCATAATTTTCAATATGTGAAAGTGTGGGGATGATTCTCTAGGAAGGAAAATACAGTCTGCGGAAAGGAAATGTTTCATTTAGGATGTAGTTGTCCTTTAAGGTACTTAAAGCAATGGTATATTGTGACTTATATATCATTAAATGTTGACTTTTATGAGTTACTGTTGCACTAGTGTAGGCAAGATCTGTCAATGTATCATTTACTTATTTTGAGGCTGAGACAAAAGAGTTACATTTTGTCCACAAGGGGAGTTGTTTGATTGGACAAAGGTAACATGTTCAAAATGGTAGTCTAATTAAACCTCAACTCTATAGCACAGAGGAATAAAGCCCTGCTTGTTCCCCAGATGATTCATGATTTACTAGCAGCAAAGGTGGGTGAAGATGAGAGTGAATATCTGACACTAGTGTACCCATCCTGGGGGCTCAGCTCACTGCACTGGCAAAAGCTTGTAGGAGTGAAGGTTTACTGCCTTCAGTAAGGAGGCTAGTATGGAAACACTACAAGTGTTGAACTGCTTGAGCAAGAATCAAGGTACATATGGTGGCACACATGCAGTTTCTGGAAAGCAGTAATGTGCATAGTAGGCAAACTGCCAGATGATAAGGATAGGACAGTCCTTAGATCAGGTTCTGCAGAATGGCCTTTTCCCTAATAACCAAATATAACCTCTATAATTAAATGAATGGGCTGATGAAGCTCACCAGTCAGGAAAAGAATGGGCCAGAAGGATGTTGCCCTGACCATGTGAACTAGACTTTTGTCCTCATGAAAGAATGAATAGCACAGTTAGATGCAGGAAGTGGGAGACACTGGGCTATTCCTGTGGATCCAATAAAAAAATACAGTTCATAAAAACATGATTAATAGTGATATATTTTGTTTTTTCTCCTTTCTTCATAAGGTAGACCAACCTTGGTATTTATTTTAGGTAACGGGCTGCATGGAGTTAATCCTTCTCTATGAATGTGGGGACTTTACCTCATATGTAAAAACATTGCTGCTGTTTAGCTGCTGGCTGTGAATTTCAGCAAAAGTGATGTGGCAACCATGCTGTCACTGATCAACTTTGAATCCCACCATTGTCAACCAAATGTCACACTTGCTATGTTAGGAACAGGGGCTAGTGGCCTTGAATCCACTTTACTGGCTCAAATATTTCTGATGTTCCTGGAGGGATGGTGTACTGAATCAAAAGACTGGTACCTGACAAGTTAAAATAATAAAATACACACAGATTTGATTCACTTGCCAGTTCATCAAATACATCCTAGCCTCAAAATCATAGTCGGAATACGCAGTACTTCAAACATCCACAACCAATTAGCACTGTACACTGACCATGTACATAACCTTCTCTTAACAGCCCTGGCACCTTTCTCAAAACTATCACTCTGTTTGTGAGCCATAGTCTCTTCGGGTGTTCCTTACTCATTATTGGGCAGTAGAACCACTGGTTCCCATGCCACTCTCGATGTGTAGCCAAATAAAATAATATAAACATAAAATGGTAATGTTCTAAGTGAGATGGCCAGTAACAGATGGATACCAGCACCTCGACAACCTACAGTGCTAAATAATGCATACTGGTCAGAAAATAGATAATGCATACATACATAAATACAAGCCAGTAGATCTTAAAAGTGAATAAATAAAAACTTAGGCAATAAAAAAGTCAAGACATTACTGATGCACATTAAAAATACAGAAGGAAAATAGTTGCATACAGAATAGAAAAGGTATGCTTAAAGGAAGCCTCTAACTAAGCTATATAAATGCCATACTTATCTTTAACTATCTGTGTTAAATTATTAATGTACTATGCCAACAAACTGGAAATCAGAAAACTTACACAGATGTGGTCACATTGATGTATTTTAACAAGACCAAACATTGGTTTCAACTCAAAATATATATTCTAGGTTATTAGCTTTTTTTCTCACAGCAACCAGGTCCATAGGTTCATTAAAGGTGGTTACTAGGCTATCAGCCCAAGAACCATTTTAAGCATAGTCAAGCTTACCCCACATCTAACAAAATATGGCTGACATCTCAGCATTCCAAGGAATTTTTCAGTTATGATACATAGGTTCATTGGTGGTTACTAAACTATCAACCCAAGAGACATTTTAATAATACCCATTTGTATTTGTTAGCCAAGTAGGCCTACCTAACACACAGTTACTTTTCAGAGATATAACTAAATGTATTTTTCCATATTCAGATTCCCCATAGATGCAACTAAACAGTTTCAGACTTGCATACCAATAACTGCTTTTCTCACTATCTCTTTGTATGTTCTTTAGTTTTAATTGCATTTCTTATTGTCCATGGATTCCAGACTCAGGAAAGTAGGGAATTACACATTTTATTTAGATTACAAATTTAATTTATTTATTTTCTTTTTCTTTCTTTTTTTCTTTCTTTCTCTTTCTTTATTTCTTTTTCTCTTCAAATTCACAGCAGAAGGTCATTTATGACAGCTTGTAAATATATTTTTCTGTGACATATTTTAAAAAGCCTAAATACAGCTTACAAATGTGTTACTGTATAAAAAAAAGGAACAAAGCACATAAATCTCATTTTATGTTAGTTTTCCCTATCCTGGCATTACAAGTGGAATTTCAGTCTATTAATGTTTACTTGATAAACCAAGAGCCATTGCAAGTGCTTTTTTTATGTGCGATATTCACCAAAACAGCTTAGTCTTATCAGTATTATAGATGACTTCAGGGTTCAAACCTGCGTGTTCCAATTCTTCACGCAAATACTCACTGAAATATGCTGTTGCAGGTCTCCAGATTTGCACAGCCATTTGATTTATTTTCTTTTTCCCTTCGTGTACCCATACTACTGGCAATCAGTTGAGTGATGTGGCTCCAATTGTTCCTACATTAAGTATTCTTGTTACTACCTGTGGCTGGGACCACTGTGGCCATTAGCTAGTTGAAAAGGAGAAGGAAAGATGTGGGGTGAAGAAATCTGATAGCCCCACATACATCTGCCTAGTTGTTGTTGTTTGTCTTTCAGCTTTTTCCTGGTATGGGGTCACCACAGCGGAACTCCGGTCTGCTAATGATTGGCAGTAGATTTTTATAAAATGCTGAGGTGCCAGCTCGATGCCCAACCTTCAACGAAGGCATGCCCATTTACGCATGCATGTCTTTCGACTGCTACCCAACCGCGGGGAGGACATGCAGACTCCACACAGAAGGCACTCCCAAGCCAAGCGAAGAATTGAATGGGAGAACCTCTTGCTGTGAGATAACAATGCTACTGCTGTACCACCGCGGAATCTGTGCTGGTGAATTTTTGTTATACCCTAACTGGGTGGGGCTGCTTGACGTGGCATTCATCACAAGTAATGTTAATTAGCTCTTGCTCTTCCTGGCATGCTGGATTTATTGGCTAAGTGCAGCCTGATTACAGCACAAACCCCATTGCTGGGGAAGTGCCAGATCACATGCAGAAACCCCATCTGCTTTCCCAGAATGGTCAAGCTAATGGTTACCATTCCTTCCCACCCATCCACATCTGGCTCCTCCTGCACCTGACCCGCTAATTCAACTAAAGGCACAAGGGATGTAGCCAGAGCTCCCTCCACATATACCACTGAGACAAGACCCATAGGTGACATCACTGACATGTGCAAGGAATTGCAGTGCTTTGTGTTTTAGCATAGGACCTCTAACTGGAGTACCACATGCATGATTTGGACTGTGTGAAAAAAAGCCTTATCAACATACTCGTCTTTGCATGCTTTATTTATTTATTTTGCTAGTATAGTTACATTTCAGACAGCAGAAAGCTGTTTTAAGTTTTCTATGTCTGATTCATTTAAATGTGTACATTATCAACTTGTGTAGCAATTAAGGTAATTAGCACACAGACCAACACACTATAAGCAGTAAGCTGTGTTGTTACTATAGGAAATAATACTTAGGTGGTAAATGAAGCATGTGTTGGTCTGTGCCACTGTGCAGACGACAGTAATCTGAATTCCACTTAAATTTTCAAAATGGAATTCTAACTCATTTTTGTCACATGCTGACCAAACCCAAATGCTCCATGACCAGGTTACATAAAAAACTCTGAAGTTGTTACACTTTGGGGAAAGAAGAATTTCCACTGCACTGTTCACATTCATAGTATGCAGTTTCTCACTCAGTGATATTTGTACTTGTGACATTCACATTCACTGTATAGTATATACTTTTAAAAATTCATTGCTACTGTATTGAGGTTAGTGATAACCAGCATTTATGTATTGCTATTAGTCATGCTTGTAATGCAAATAGCACACTAAATAGCATATAATAAAAGTTAAAAACTGCATGAGTGATCACTTGC